>NW_005054405.1:1361632-1369817 GCF_000277835.1 Geospiza fortis | reverse complement strand
GCTTCTTCAAGATTAAAAAATATAATAGGGGGGAAGCTTTTGAAGGTCTGAGATGTTAACTGCTAGACCAGACTTCTTCCAGACTTCTTTATTTGCATTTTGATGTCACTTTTGGAAGTAGGGACCTGAGTGAGCTGCCAGCCAGGGTGAACTCCTGGGTCCTTCATCCCAGGTTGCTCCTGTGGGAGCAGGACAGAAGCTGTGCAAGGCTGCTGCCATCATCAGAGCTTCTGTCAGGACATCCCTGAACACTGAGGTACAGTTCTGTCCCCCAACCAGCACCCAGATCATACTATCCTTTTTCACAGCTCATGCTGGTACAATAACACAATACAGCTCTCTAGGTAAACAAGTGAGTCAGAAAAGGAAACTGATACCATCTTTAAATGTCATCTTGATCATGGGAGCTGCTGGAAGTCCCTTCTGCGTGGCAGCTCCCTGACAGCCCATACCTTTGGCTGTAATGAGCAGTCTGCTCAGAGTGAGACAGAATGTTAAAGCAGCATCCACACCTGTGCACACACAGCCACGCCACACACCACAGGCATCCCAGGCAGCTGCTGCAAACCTCTTTCCTGCCCAAAACTGGGACAGCATTTTGTGTTTCCCAGGTTTCCATTTATACACCATGAGAAGGTCCTGCCTTCTGAGGAGCAATTGCAGGCAGCCCTGGCTTTCCCACAGCTGTCCTGGCTGCTCTTTCCACTTCTGTGCCTGTGTTTTTACCTATCCCAAGGCTGCCCGTGGCATGAGGGATATTCCTGTGGGTCCCACAGGTCTCCCCTTTGGCAGCACTCCTGCCATGGCCCATGTTGTCCCCCTGCTCACCATCCTGGCACTGCTATGACCTGAGGTGATGAAGGGTGATGTGAGGAATTCAGCCGACATCGTGTCCCAGCCCCGGCACTGCGGCTGGGAGCACCAGAAGGGAAAGGTGGGTGTCAGAACCCTCCAGGTGTCCAGAGTGGCCAAGGACCCTGCTGGGGGCTCAGAGACCCTGACACGCAGCCCAGAACACCTGGGGATTTGATTTTGACCCATGGAGCAAATTACCAGCTTTGTATGAGGACCTGAAAGCCACAGAAGTTTAAATAGTATAATAATAAAATGATCACAGGGTGAAAATGTAGATTTTAGGATTTTTGGTATGCGGGTTATGGGGACAAGATTGAGGAACTTGGGCATGTCTAGCCTTTCTTCTTCTTCTTGTTCTCCATTTTCTGCTGTGATGCTGGCACTTAGGGATTGGTTTAGAGTAGAAGTGCACTGTCTAATACAGATGAGAGGTATTGGGAATTAACTGTAAATATGTTATACGTAGTTTGTAGTATAAAAAGACAACACCACCTCGGGGGCGGTCAGAGTGCCTTTGGCTGCCCTGCTGAGCAGATCTCGGCTGGGCAGAAAGAAAAATTTGTAGATATAAGAGTTAATAAACAACTTCAAGACCGAAAACCGAAGAGCTCTAACTCTTTCTTCGGACGCCTGGGCTGAAACAGAGACCTTTCCCACATCTCATGGCAGCAATTAACAACCAAAAACCTGAGAGGTGGGGGAGAGGGGCCAGAAGCAGAAGGTGGGGAAGGGGAACAACAGCAGCTGCTGTGGCTCAGACAGGGGGAGAGAGCTCGGAGCAGCGCAGGGCTGGTGCCTGGGAACAGCTGCTGAGGTCTGGGAAGGGGGATGAGAACCCAGCAGGAGCTGGCTGGGATGGGGAGAGTGTCTGGAGCCAAACTTGCAGAAGGCAACAGCTGCTGAGGATGAGGTGAGGCCAGGGAAGGAGCTGGAGGCAGAGGAGCAAAGGAGAAAACATCCCGGCTCTGACCCAGGGCAGGGGCTGTGTCCTGGGAAGAGAAAGAGCGTCCCGTTCCGCAGGGCAGAGCCAGGCAGCTGCTGAGGCCCAAGGAGAGCCAAACCAGAGCCCTGGGAACACGGGCAAACAGCTGCAGGGGGGTGGGCAGGATGGCAAAGCTTCAAACAGGCTTTGGTGGATGAAGGAGGGCACAGCTGTTGGGGGACAGACGGGGAGAGGAGCAGGAGGAGAATCAAAAGCCGCAACCAAGGGGAAAGGAGCCAGAGCTCATCCCAGTGGAAGAGATAAAGGACTGAGACACAAAGACTTGAGAACATTCCCATTTTAAGAGTAAATTATTTTTTTTCTTTGTATAAAGCAATTAAATTGTTTTGTCTTTTTAAGTACTACCTGAACAGCCTGCACCAGGGAGCATCACCTGCTGACAGCACCATGGAGCAGCTGTGGGTCCTGGAGAACCCCAGGGTGCGGAGCGACTGCAGCACCCAGCCCTGGCAGCTGCTCTGGGGCTGAAAAGGCTGCCCCATGCTCCTAGAAAGGCTCTGCAGCCTACAGCAGCTTCAGTCAGCCATCACCTAGTGCAGAATTGCTCAAAATGCACCTGGAGATTACATCCAGACAGGGTGCAGTTGCACTCCCAAAACACTGCTGTTGGCTGTGGTAAAGATGGCTTGAAAAGGATTTGTTTTGGTGTTTTTTAAAATTTTTTTATGGCAAAGAGCTTCAAAGGACTTCCCCTTTGACAGCGCTGCCCCCAGGTTAATCCATGTTCAGGCTGCAACATGCTCTTGCCATTTGATGCCTGGGAACTTCAGCTTGGGGCAGTGACCTCCGTGCCTAGCACAGAGTTCTGTAAGGAAGATGGGTAATTGTACCTAGGTTGTCCCCTCCTCAGGCAATATTCTCCTTTAGTCACAGACAGATAGTTGCCTTTGACCTAATGATGTAGTTAACGATGCCAGATATTGATTAGTTCATCTTCCTCCAAGGGCATCATTGCTCACAGGAGAGTTTCCTCCTGAAACCTTCACCAAGCTGGTTACAGCCTCTAATTTTTGTGAGGCTGCTTAAGCAAACTTAAGAACTGGTTTTGGTGTAACTTCGATCAACCATAAAGATGCTGCAGATGATATGTTTATCTACACACATGTACCAGAGGAGTAGCCAGTACAGCCTATTTTCAATGGTGCTCAGCACAGTCCCTTTGATGATGTTAAAGGAGATGAAGAAAGATGCGACAAACACGTGCAGAAGCTGCATGTACAGTATCATGCCTACCATAACAAGAACTTGATCATAATGAAAATATTGCTCTTACTGCTTACAAAGCAGTAAGAGACTGCTTTGTAATCCAGTTAAGGAACTGACCTGAGAGCCCTGAAAGAGCAGCCTGGGCTTTGCAGGGGGGAAGAGCAGCCATCAGACCGTGCTCCCTGTGAGTCTGTGCATGCTCCAGCTCCAGCTTGTGAATGAGGGCTGGGGCTGATGGCAGGAAGCGTGATCGTAGTGACATAAAAAACTGTGAAAGGGGAGACAGTTTCCACATTTAGACTCGTACGTGGTAGGTACTGCCATGGATACCAGTGTTGCTAAGCGTGCTGCTGCTTCCTAGGGAAGTCTGTGCTCGTGGAAGCACAGGCTTGTGGGACTGTTTTAATTTAAGGATAGTATTAATGCATCTTGTGGGGAGACATACAGCACTAAGCCAGGCCCATCCTAGCTACTGCAGAGATGCAAAAAGCTCAACTACAACTACTTCAGGTCAATAATTTTTGTTTTAATTACTACAGGAAAATTGCTACTGTAGACCAGGCTGTCAGTAATAAGTGTAGCTAAAACTGAACTTAAAAGAGCAAGTTCTATTTATCCAGGACCGAATCCTGTATTTGTAATGTTATTTATTACTCTCTCCTATTTTCTATGGTTTTGCTTTAGTACTCTTCTATTACAGTCTTTTTGTAGTTTTTTAGCACAGAAGTCCATACCTTTTCTTTCATCATCTTACAATTCTCTTTTCACACTCTTGTTCTCTGAGCATATGGAACTCATTTTTTCCCTCTTTCCTGTTATTACTTTTTTGAATATTTCTGCTGTGTTCTTAAACTCATTCTGTTCTTCTCCCACTTTTGTTCTCAGCCACATTTGCATCCTTATGCCTCTTTTTCCACATACAGTATGAAACTACAATGAAATAAGATAAACAGAAATATGCTCGTGCTCAAAATGAAGGCTATGGAATTTTTATGCGAGTAGCAGAGCTATTCTCTTATTCTCTTCTCTTTCTTTGGGTGCCATTCAATACCACTGAAAAAAAAACTTTATTAAGTGAACATTATATTTTTTGCCTTACAGATGTCTGCCATTGAATTTATTTTCTTATAAAATAGTTCTCCATGAGAATGACATCCCTAATCTCTCCATAAATAATTCATTATTTTGTTCATTTTTCAAAGGATATAATCAGTAATAAAAAGGAGGCATTGAAATTAGCAGCCACTTCACAAAGAAATGCCATTTTGTCTGCCTGCCTCTCTGTTAAGGCACTGTAGCCACTTGCCCCTCTCCTCCTAACACTTCTGGGCTGTCAAAGTATAAAGGTGTGAGAATATGCCTTGGCACTTCTTCCTTTATTGGTTATACAACTTCTGCCGGCATCTAGAAAAATTAATATTGAGGACAGAGTGCTTGAATCATTTCTCATCCTTGCATTTGTTAATTCACTCAGCACCATTTAGGAGGTCCAGACAGAGAACTAAAGATAACCATTATCATTAGAATATGGAGATTTCACGTGCTTATTGGTATGTTGTTGATGCTTTTTGATCAAGAGAATTAAATATCAACTCTTTCAGTAGAGCCCTAAAACATTGTTATTTTCTTAAGTGGCATCTTCATTCAGGGCACACTGATATTGAGGCCATGCATTAATATTTCTGTAGCATAATAACAGCAGTGATCATTCACTACTACTCTTCATTTTGCTACTTTGGCATCTTTCAGGTATTTGACTAAACAAGATTTAGCTGAATAAATGTTCTGCTAAGACAGAAATAATTCTATGTTAATTTAAAGAAAAAATAATTGAGTATATTACCATCCTTTTTTAGGACATTTCTGTCTCAAGTTCTTCAGTTGGAAAACGTTATGCAACACAAATTGTTAGAGCCTAAGCCAATTTGGCTATTAAAAAAAAAATCTAAAAAAATGCCATAAATATACCAAATTCTTTCTAACATAACAAGATTAACCACTAACTAATCCAGATACTGTAGCCATCTGAGTATCCCTTTAACCATACTAGATTAAAAAAAAAAAACAAACAGAACACAAACCTGCCCATGTAATACTTTTAAGAGCAGGAATAACCAATTCTCCTTTGCAGGTGAGTAAGCAGCAGTCCCAAAGTGGTCAGAAAAACTAATGGGTGCAATGATATGCTAATGGCTGTGTCATCTTTAGGTAATATAAGTTATAGCTCCAGGCTTGTGTTAAATGGTCAATAAGGTTCTTATTTCTTTAATACCTGCTGGCTCCCAGAGAGATTGTGAAGGACCAAGCCATTTGGGCACTATATCTCCCACTCAAGTAACTCAACTGAAACAAAGCAGCCATTTCACATCTTAATATCGATATAGATGTCCTGAAGAAGGGAAGGAAGTTCCTTTCCTGCCTTCTGACAGATACATGAGAAGGTTACCTTTTTACTTGCCAGAAGCTTTCATACATTTCAACTAAAAATTATGTAGTTTAGTCAGGATTTGGCTAACACACAAAAAAATTATTTTTAAAATTGGCATAAAGGTCTATTTAGGGTCAACTGATTTTGAAAATTCAGTAATTTCATGTGAAAATGTGACACACATTCATATCTGACTTCTTCAAATCTTGCCTTTCGGTGCAAATCATAAATGGTGAAGGACAATCACAATTTGATAGCTAAAAGGACTTAGGCCATATCCCTTGTGGAGTTTTTCCATCAACACAAGTGATTCCTAAAACATCCTGACATTAATTTTATAAAGACACTGGCTTAAACATACTTACTGCATAAAGCTAAGACACATATAAATTATTTTCAAAACAAACTTATACTGGAAGCTATCAGTTCTTTGATGCTTTCAGTTGTTTTCTCCTAGTTTTTGGTGGGTTTTTTTTTTTGCTTTTTTTTCCCTTTTCTTGCTTTATGACTACATGGAAATAGGAAGTTAAAGCATTACTGTAAATTAGTCTGTAAGGACTCTGAGGAATGGAGACAAGGCTTTGCACATATGATCTGGTGCTGTTCATTGAAAAATCATCATCTTTGGGAGACAGGTCACCTCAGGCACCTTGATCTGTCTACTTCTGGAAAAAGACATCTTCACAAATACCAAAATGAAGCGCAAATGCCTTGAATATGACTTTGTCAGAAGAACATGTCCAATAATACACTAAGTTTTAAAGGATCTAATATTCTGTAGCTGAAGCTAAGACTTCAACTTGACTTCAAGCAGAAAAATGTAGAGATTTTTGCAGCCTGCTTTCACCCAGAAGAAAAATATATCCCTTTCATCTTTGTACATATTCATGTTTTCATGTGTTGATAGGAGATGCACTTGCCCACTTAGGTAAAACTTATTCTAAAGAGAATTTTATATATATATATATACAAACACATATATATTTCATTTATTAAAAAAAAAACAGGCACTGGAGATAAATGCCCTAGCCACTAAACTATTGATGCTGCAGGGATACAGCTCTCCCTTTCTAAACTAAAATGAGGATTATCTCTGATGACATATTTCTTGCAACAGACACGTTTCTGTGGGAGTATTTCATTAAAATTCTTAATAATATTCTAATGATGAATCACTTCATTAAAAAAAACCTCAGCTTAGCTACGTGCAAGCATATTTTAATCAGTAGGCATATTGTAATAAGTTTGTGCTTCAAAATTAAACTTAATTCTATTTGAAGTGGATTTTTTATTAGTATAGTACAGTAGTAGGGACCATCTAGAGATAGTGTAAAAGATGTGAATGGTAAATATGGTTTTCTGTGTTTCCAGACTGCATTTTCCTGTAGGGTGATTCCTGTTTCATTTTTAAACTCTTGGACTTACAAATTATTTAATTTCCTTAAGAAATTATTCTATAGAATTATTTGGCCTGTATTATATAGGATCCAGCATTGGATAAGCACAGACTAAACACATAGTTGGTGGCTCCAGATCTTCATAGCAGCCAAACAGTAATTTAACTACTCTGAAGACAATTGTCACAGCATCACCACTTTTCAAAATTCAAGTGAAATAACAGAAGCTGCACACAACTTCTGCCTGTTTTCACCCCAGATATTTTTACTGAATAGCTTTGCAGTAGCAAAGAAGAGCTACAAATTTGTTTCCATGCATAAGGGCTCATTAAATTGCCAGATTGCAAGAATGTATAAATTATTTATCCCTATAGAGAAACAGGTTTTAGAATTCACAGCTCAGAATAGACTCCAATTCCCCTCTCATATAGAGAGTCACTGATGTAATTAAAGGTTAAAATAAAGGAGATCAAATGTTAAAAGGATAAACGTATTCCCTCCCTCCTGAGCTCAGGCAGGCAACGCACTGCCATGGTTCCTCTCTTCCTTAGCTCATGCTGGAAGACCTTGATCATCTCCTTCCACAATTACCTCTGGTTAGAAACACCATTTAGCCCATGTTTTCAGTGCTAGGGGAGACATAATTCTCTTCATTCTTTCTCTGGTAATGATAAAAATGAAAAGAAAAGAAAACACTCTGCTTCCATGGGAAATGTTTGGTGAAGGCAATGGAAGTTCTGTCAGAAGCAGCACCTCAGCTTTCTTGAGCTCCACCTCATGCAGGAATTGCTTACAGGCTGAGCTAGGCTACCTGGCCTCCACATTGTCAAATGGTGAACATAAAATCTTTACTGAGGGAAAGGTTAATATATCCCCTCATGAATTCTAATGACAGACAGCATTTCCAAACCTCCAGTGAGACCATTATAATCTTTATAGACTACAATCGATTTTTATGTCTCACAAACAGGCCATCTGCAATTTATAAGCTGCATCATTAGACCTTATCTCATTGCTTCTGTTTTGTTCTTGGTGATGCATAATGTGTTGCTAGTCATGAAAATTGATTAATTCCTTACTTTTGGCCCTTGGTTTTTGGACTAATTTTGCTTGACTTCCTCAGCTATTTTGATTCTAAAGAGGGAAAAAAATCACCCCAGATCAAGCCTTAGCTTCTTATTTCTTTATTTACAGCATTTTATTTTTTATTAATGGCTTACTTGGACCTCTCTCTAAGACTGTAGTGATAGAGCAGCAAGACAAAAGCAACATTAGCTCTTTGACAGGTCCTACGTG
>NW_005054405.1:1337989-1361613 GCF_000277835.1 Geospiza fortis | reverse complement strand
GGAATGAAACTGCATTCCCTTTATCTGCTGCTCTCACTGCATTCCCTTTATCTGCTGATCTTCCCAGACAATTGCATTTCAAGGAAGTCCCTGGCAGCCGCCTTTCTTGGAGCATTTCCTCTCCTCTGCAAGGCTGGTGAAGCCTCTCTGCCTGCACATTGGAACCCAGGGTGGGGAGAAACCACAACAGCTGCATTACACTGAAAAACACCCAAGTGCTGCTCCAGCTGTATCAAACCCAAACGTGGGCTCCCAAAGGAGCTGCTGTAGGCAGTTTGATTTAAACTTTTCCACTACAGCAAGCGTTCAGTTTTGTTTTCAGCATGATTTCCAAGGCATGGGAGCTCTGTAGTACTGCATATGGATTTCTTTTATGAACAGCATTAACAATTTTGAGCAGGAGGTCCTGGTGCTCTGCTGTTCCATTTGTGTCACTTCCTAAGTACATTTATAAGAAACTGTATCATATATATTTAATAAAGTGTATTATGTATTACAATAGGCAGCATTACAACACACCACTGTGTTAAAGCTCTCTAAATCCCACCTTTGGAGACAGCAGTAAAAGGAAGTTGAATGAAATTACAGCTTAAGGTAGAAAAAGTTTACTCTTCCACACACAGCTTCAAAGGTTTCACTGTGGGTGAGAAAAAAGTCATTATGAGTGACCAAATTCTAGAGAGAGTGGTTCAAAGGAGAAAAATATGCAAAAGAATAAATATACTGAATAAAGAACTGTGAGCCCCTTGAAAACAGTTAACCCCTTAGCCAGGTCTTTATAGAAAAAGGGGCTGGCAGTAGAACTGGGAAGGTTGAAAGAGGCCAACATCACTGAAAACTGGAAAAGATCACCACACAGGAAATGGAGAAATGGGAAAGGAACCAATTTTAAGGAAAAGAAATTGGAAGACATAGCAGTAAAAGGAGAGTTAGGGCACTCAAGGAGATTGTAAAGGAATAAAATATTTCCTGTCAACCTTTCAAACCTGTACAAGCCATCTGCAGTAACACAGGCCATCTAAAACCAATTATGATTGCTACATACATTTCCATATCTTTATTACTGTGTTTAATATCATTCAATAAGGAATATGAGTAATTCTGACTTGGTATAAGAATCAAATATGTGAGGGAGGAAATTTTAGTGGAATGTGGTTCAACATCCAGAACGAATCAGCAATGCAAATCAGGTGATGTGAAAACTGGGGAATGCTAAAATGAAAGTTCATGAGAATCTCAGACATCCTGTCATTTCTGGAAAATGTGATCAACACAAGATGAGTATTATATTCATTAACAAAAAAAAAAAAAGAATAATAATGGATAGTAACAGGTGTATCTCCTTAAACGGAAATGGCATGTGAAGTAAAAGAGGAGCACTGCAATTAAATGAGTGCAGCTGACAGAGATTTCAACAGCAGATTGCAGGAGTGCTGAACCAAGGATTATATGGCATTTTTTGGCACACAATGGTGAGCAGAATCAATAGGAGGCACATAGTCACGGTCAAGTAGCAAAGTTAGCATGAAATTCCAACAGATGTTTACACTGACCTGAAGGCTCTTGGTGAAATTCTAAAGGAACCTGGGCCAATTCAACTGGTATCTTCCTAGAGCAGGAGATTTGTGGCAGATAAAATCCAAGTTGTATCATTGGATTAACACAAGCTGGGATGCTTAGAGACACTGGCCTTGTAGTATGTATACACACCACTGGCTTCCAAAATGTAGTTGTTCAATTCAGACTAAGTCATCATCTTTACAAACTTCACACTTACGCAGCCAAAACAACTATTCAGCAGAAGTTTAGATGGTAATGAGGACAAATGCATTTTATTATGATGGACTTGTATCCTGATAGAAAGTTGGTTGCTCTGATAAAAAAAAAAAAATCAGAAATCTGAACCAGTCTTGTTGGAAAAGCAAGGCACAAAACCATGAAATGTTACTGGACTTGTCCATTTTTGGTTGATTTGTTTAATACCTAAAGCCAAAGAGACTCCAAGACCAAGAAAAAGAAGCGAAAAACAAGAAGAATGAGAAAATAGAAGTATAGAGGTAATAGATAAGCAAAAAGAGAAATATAAATTGGAAGGAGGGGCGATTTTAGTCAATAGAGAGCCAAATAAACACAAAGCAAAACAATCTTTGCCTTTTAAGAGATGAAGCACCAGGATAACCTCTAGGAAAATGCTGCCCTATGGATCCAGCATTGGATCCTTGCCTTTCCAAGATAAAACACATTCAGTGCTGCTATCAAATTCTGACCTGAGCATTGCTGTTCAATTATTAGTGCTTGGACAGGTCCTAAATATAATGTGAAAGCACCTGTTCTGAGTCAAAGAATACATAGTCCAACTGCATCCTGCTGATTTACTACTATTTTTTCCTGTGGCCCAGACTGGCCATATGGTTAGTTTCTTGGACAATTTCCTGAGGAATGGCTACTCTTTGAAATGGCCAGTGTGAAGGTCTTACCCCTTGGAGAGCTCTTGTACTGCATTCACAGCAATCTAATCTCTTACAAAAGCAAGAATCCTATTTCGCTGCTTTCAAGAGTACACCTGAGTGGTAGATTTCCTTCATTTTCCTTGGCTCCTACACTGGCCTTTAATCAATGAGCTTAAAATACCTCCTTCACTTTTCCATTTAGAATTCTGGTCTATCTCCATAAAAAGAAGTAGGTACTGCTTTCTTTTTTTTTTTTTTAATACAACTGGTTATATCAGTTTCTATCTTTTCACAGCACAGACATATCACATTCATTAAGAAATGTTCCACAATTAAACTTCCCGTTTCAATTTCACATACATTGGGTAAGAATTCTCCTTTCAGTGTATCTTTATTATCTATAATTTGTAATTCTTTCATATGTAATTATATTTCTGAATACAGCCTGTCTCTATAAGTGGAATATACATTCAAATAAAAATAGTCTGTGTTGTCAAAAAGGGAAGTGCAGGAAAATAATGATTATTCATAAAAGAGCCAATTCAACAAGGTCCTTGAGGAAATAATCTAAAAAAACCCATTTGACCTTATCTGTAAATTTAAGTCAGATATTAAATAAAAAATGTGTCTACATTCTGTCAGCAAACTAGGTAACTTCTGTTCCAGGCACATACCAGAAGGACTAATGCAAATGCAATGAACAACCAAGACAATTTTCAAACATTTGAGATCACGAGAGGCACAAATGCTGCCAAATTGTTTTAGTTATTCTTGGACCCTGGAGAACTCTCACGTGTCAGAATGGGTGCAACCATACCATTAATTCCACAAACAAACAACAGGAATGGCAAAACTCTCGTGGATTTAAGACCAATGAAAATTTTATACCAAAAAGGCATTTAGCAGAGAACCCACTAACCCATTAAGTCTTATATTCTGAAAGCACTGCAAGCACAGTACAGACCACAAGCTAAAAGTCCTTCAGGTTCACTTCAGGCACAGAGAGAATGTGACCTCTCAGGAGGATTTATTTAAAAAAAACCCTGTTCCTGAGCATACTTAGAAAGTTTTAACAGTCATGCTGTTTAAGTCAGGTAGCTCATGAAAGATTTTTGTATAATAAAATTTCTAAAAATACAATAAAATGATATTTCACCCAAGAATAACCTAATCCTCCTCAACATCTTTGCATAGGGATTAGAGGAAATAAAGCCAAGTCTGTTAGTACTTCTATAAGAGAAAGTAGTTCCCGATAGAAATTGGGTATCACAACCATGTCCACTGACATTTAAAGAAGACTGAATTTAAAAAATCAAATACAATCCCCAGTTGTAAGAACTACAGGCCTGATATATCTGAAAGGTAGCACATTATTATCAATTAATAGGTGAGTAAAAAAACCTTTAGGATTTTATTCTCTCCCTGGTTGGTTCTTGAATGAAATTGCAGAGTGCAATTTATTACTCAGTGGATCTGAGTAAAGGACAGTTTTTGTGAAGAAAAAACAACCAGAGATTTGTCGTTTATTGCTGGCATGTGTGATTTAAACACCACTCAACAATTTAGTATTATCCTTAAAGAATTTTTTAAAAAAATCACTAAATCAGAATTCCAAGTCCCAAACCTAGTGACCATGTAAGTCTCTTTTTCACAACTTGAAATATATATTTTGAGGGCTTTTTAAAGAAGGCACATGGAAATCCTAAATAAACATACAGTCTTGTCTCTCTCACTGCCATGTTTTCCTTAAACATCCCCAAATTTCTTCTAATTAATAGCTTCTGCTAAAAACTTATTTACGAAAAGAATACAGAAACAACTTGATCAATTCCTCCAGACTCCCAACATCTTCTTTGCAAGTAAGCAATTTCAGTAGATAAAAATGCCTATCTTACCCTGTTCCCCCACAAATAAAAAGTGCTGCATCATCATTTGCTGAAATAGAATTGCACTACAATATACCTTGATGAATAGATAAAACAGAGAGAAAAAATTACTTCATATGTTTCCAATAAAAGAAATATATATCCTATACTAAGGAAATTGAACATGCAATTTCTTGCCCAAAACCATCAGTGAAAACAGCTGATCAAAAGTAGCAACAGGTTTTGGGCACATGCAAATCTTACTAGCAATTTAAAAATACATTTGTCAGATTTTGGGAATGCAATATTTTGCCAGAGATTAGTATATGTTTCAAAAAGTACTTTATTTTTTTTTCTAGGAATGTTCTATTAGATACTCCATAAACTATTCCATGAGGTGTGTATGCTATCTCCAGTAATCCCATAGTGGCAACATTCACAGCTATGACAAGGAAAGGGAAAGGAATGGGATGCACTCATTAGTTTGCCAGCAAATTCCTACAGACATCATGAGAGGTGAGTAAGCACACTCTGTCTAGAAAAATTCATAAAATCTTGTTATGATTATGGCTACTTCCATTTAAAAGCATGTTTTTAGTACATCTGTTATTTATAACAGAAGATTTATTTTTTCCAGAGGAGGGAATGGAGCAGTATTATGGCCTTCAAAGCTACAGATTCCATATTTCCTCACTACTTAGTGAAATTAAAATACCAGACTAAAAAGATTTTGAAGACAAAATAAACATATCAATATTATTCAACTCAATAACATATTATTTCAAACCCCAGTAATCTGTTCAACAGTAGAGTAACCAGTTCTTTTATTATTCTTTTTTTGTATTCCTTTAATGATTAAACATGTAAGATATAGATAATGCTTTAGTTCTCCTCTGATTAGGAGTTTTCAAGTTCAGTAGACTTGCTCACAGATTTCAGGGAGTGAATCCTCCATGCTCCCTCCTGCAATCTCAGACTTGCTGACATCTCACTTAGCCAAAGTGCTTTGCTTTCTCCAACCCCCTTGTCATTCTGCTTAAAAATCAAACTGAAACTGAGCACATTGGGTCAGCACTGTGGATTGCTCATTCTGGGATCTGTCTGTGCCACTAGAAAGAGTTCTCCTATCACTTTTTCCCTGGGATCCCATTTACAGGCCTTGCTTGGCTGTGCAGTTCAGCTGAATGCATCATGCAGATGCCCCCATGGAAAGGAGCTGGCACATCACTGCCTCTTCGTGGCTCTCTAATACCTGATGAGATCTAACACCACAGGAACCAGAATGCAACCTAGGACTCCCTTTCACATATGTTTAACCAATTCTTTTTTTTTCCCCCTGTAGATTTTGCATTTTCAGTAGGTGATCCTCTGCTATGACACAGATGTCATTTACTCTCTGTCTGGTCATTTCATCCAAATGGCAAACAGTGTGGAGCTGGACTGTCTGGTCAGTCCCACTTACATATTTTCACATGGCCATTTGGACTGTCTAGAGATCCTTTTAAAAACAACTACTCACTCTGCATGATAAACAAGTGAATGACTCGTTAATCTACTGTCCAACTGCTATCTCAAGATATCCTCATGAGACCTCCATGATATCAAATGCTATAGTAAAGTCATTGAAGCTACGTACCCTTGAAACCCCTTATTGTAACATTATTTCATCATAGAAAGATCGGATAGAAATTATTTCTGCACAACCTGTTTTATAAATCGTTAGTAAAACAACACATTTGGATACATTTCTCATGAAAAATAATATAGCTAAACTCCATGGCAGAGAGTTAAAGCACTCTGAGGTAGAACCAAACCCCTTGATCCAAAAATTTCTGAAGTCAGACAGAATATTCCCTTGCTTTCAAAGACTGCCTGAGGAGAATCATTCCACTGTTACATTGATGAAAATCAGGTCTTCATTTCAATTCAAACACAAATGAACAAATTCATCTTATGCTTCTAGGCAAATTCTTACTAGCAGAAAAACCAAAATCTGGAAGCTTACAAAAGTGCTTTCTTTCCTCTTTACCAACTAATCAGTCTGTATGGTTCAGAATAGCCTTAGCCTAACCAGGTATTAAGGAAAACCACTGTTTCTCCCTTACACCTTTTTGCCACCACAAAGCTTTACATTCTGTGACATTTTGTAAATTATTTCTGCTGGAAAGCCCTAAAATCCTTTACACAATGCCATCAGCAAGTACCATTAGAGTGCAGTACACCTCAGAAAATTCTTCTCTGCTGACATTTATCCATTAAAATACATTTTTACACCTATTTTAGGAGGTTTTCAATTCATTTCCAAAAAGCATCTTTGCTTTTGCTTGCAAAGTAGATAAAACTCTCTTGATGTCACATTTTTAGCACCTCTTTATAAAAAAAAAAAACAGTTTTTACTCAACAGATCTTGTTGCCATGTCATGCTATGAGAAATAAGCCACAAACCAGGCCCAAAATGGATATTCCAAAGAAGAACATTTGTTTGCAAAGAATACATATGAATACACCAGGAATTTAGTTACCCATAAGTCAGCCTGGAATACTCTACATTACAATAATTTATTCATCATTTTTGCTCCAATGTTTGTATCTCAACTACAGCTCAATACTGTGCATAATATGTCACATCTAAAACTATAAGTAAGATCTACTTCACTTGCAGTAGGTATTGGCAAAAAAATATAATGAAATTTGTTCTTAAACCTCAGACATCACTAAACAAAAAAGACAGGGAATGGTAGAGGAGACAGTGAATATTATTAACCTTATTTTAGGGATGAAAAACTGTGAGAAAGATTAAATACTTGAGATATATAAAGAACTTGTAATAGAATAGTGAAAATAAAATAGCAATTCCAAATCCCATTTCCAGAACTTAATTACTTCTCAGTTCTTCATCTCTCCTTTCCCTCCCACCCCGTTTTATGCTTCCAGATGTCTATCCTTCATCTGATATAATCATTTATGAAGCATCCAGTTTCTAAAGAAGAAATAATATCTGGGTCCAAAGCCTAAAAGTCTTGTTTCATAATAAGTTTTTCTCAACTCTAGCCAGTTCTGCAAAAAACAAAACCCAACTGCAAACCCTAGGAGCAAAGGTCACTAACACAATTTAAATGATTTTCTGAAGGAACCCTACTGGGTTTTGGAGGGGAACTTGCAGCTGGTTGCACATTAAGTATCATACAGCTCTTATTAATCCAAAAAAGGGATTAAGAAATGCAGGATGAGACTCACGGTGAGACTTTTGCTCTCTCTTTAAAGACAGGCAGTGCGCAACAAAATCAGGGACCCATAATTTGCTGAAACTTGATATACTACTATGATATCTAATAAAACTTCAGGTATTTTTGCTACAGTCTTTTCCTGATATCATTTGTTTGGTTATCAAAGGTTTGCTTCAATGATATTGCCAGTCTTTCATCTTGTCAACAGTTTTCCAGGCTGTCACTTGCATAAAGTCAAAAGAAACACCAAGTCATATTGACATTTAGCTGAAAAACTTAGAAAAATTAATACATTCAGGGATCTCTTTTGAATGCAGGGAAAAGAAAAACAACTCTCAGAAATATTTTTGACAGCTACAAAAACTTCATTACAAAGAGGTTTCCCAAGATTTGATTTAAAAGTGATGCTACTGACTCACAGAAGACAATTTTCATTGAGACATAGTACAGTGAATCTACCAGGCTTATTGAGAGACAAATTTTACCTTAAATACTTTGAAAACACCTTTAAAAGAGAGAAAACATTTTCCAAATCACTAAAAGCTTTCCTAATATCTCTAATAAATCCTTATATATTTTTTGTTCTGGCCAGAACAATGACAATAATTAGTGCTTGCAGGAAATCACATCTATATAGACAGAAATTCAAAGAAATGTAAGAGTCACACGTCCACTTCTCCTGTAGCTGAGAGGGCAAAAAACACTAATTTTTAATCTTACTGTTATAGATCCCAGACATGGCACATTATCAATTGTAAAATAGTTAACATTAACTTTTGTAAAATTAACAGTTAAAAAAAAAAAACTGTTAACAGGTTTTAACACATTAAACATATTAACAGTTGTTAAATAGCCTCTGGTTAATAAGGAAAGTATTGCCTTTAATTATTTAATTTCAATTTTTTGATTTTTTTTTTCAATTTAAGCGCCTTTGTAAAATCACATTTAGGACAATTTGCTCTCTATAAATGTATTAAACTGAGCATAGTTTTTAGCCATTTTATGAACTGCATGAATGTTGCAATCACATAAATCTGAGAAGTCTGAGCAGTGTAGATAGTAGATGTAATGATGATGGAATGCCAATACATTTTTGTTGATATTCTATGGTCCCCTTAGTTCACTAAACTTTTCTTTCACTCTTGGTATATTTCTACCATGTTTCAAAAAGAAAAACATGAAGTTTGCAGAGCACTTTACTGAGCTGGGGACATATTTTAAATGACAGTAAAATCATAGTGTATTAAATTATACTCCCTTCACTGCTTAGCAAAAAACAGCCTTTAGGGATGTTACATAGGACTCTGATTTCTGACTGGTACTATTTTGCTGTAGAATTTAAGCTTTCCTAAAGAAACAGCACTGGATTTCTTTCACAGAAAATGTAACAGGAAGGTGGTAAAGGACACATACATTGAGCCTGAAGAAAATTTATATGCATACAGACATCTGAGCTTAAGGCCTTTATTCATTAAAAAAGGCATTTCTAAAGATGAATCTAATTAGACTACATACTAGGCACAGTATTTATAATATGTAAAAAGATGGATAACTTTCTCTAAAACTGTAAATACTTTTATTGGTCCTCTATGATTCTGCAGTTTAGCTTGTATCTGATTCTTCTTAAACCAAAATTTAAGTTCTTTTTTGATTATTGAACTTTTTTATTTTAAAAAACTTTTCATTCATTCTAACACGCTTAGTCCCATTTAAATCAGTGGGAGTAATAACATTTAACATTCCTGAAAATGTCACTGGATGATTAAAATACCATGAGGTAACATATAAGATAATCATGCTTGTAAACAGCCATATTGTACTATTAAAATAAGGCTGGTTATCTGCAGCATAATAATACATACATTAAATTATACTGGGGATTAAGGGGATAAAATTATTCATATAAATAATCCAGCCAAATACAGTGGGACCATCTGTGAATTAAGTGATAAGAAAGAAATTTAGTAGGAATTTGACTGTGACTTTATTCTGTCTTCACCTCCTGCCCTAAAAGCTCCTTATTTGTATTCTTTCCAGAAAACTACTACATAGTGGATACAAGATAAAGCATGGAAAGGAAAAGGGAAAATAAATATTTTTAACCTTTATAGTTTTTTAACACACAGGGAAAGAAAGAGCATCTAGTTCTGCAAGTAGAGAAAGTAACAATCTCTAAATAAGGAGGAAAAATACCAAAGGTGTGTCAAAGGCCCTGGAACATTTATAAATGTGGCATGTATAAAGGCAGAAGTGTCTTAAAAATGTTGTCCAGTCACGTCAAAGATTAATACTTCATTTTTGGCTCTTGTGTACAGAATACTTTATTATGGCTATACTAGTCCTTATATAAAACTTTTGCAGGTTTAAGAAATATTTTTAGGCCATTAAAAAAATGGCAACACTGATAAGCAGACATGCAAATACTATGTCTATATTTTAGTCTTAAACTCATTTCCTTGGGAAAATGGTTCTGAAATGTATTGAAACAATTTTGCATAAGACTTTCATGTGGCTTTTAAAATTTTTTTCTTTAAAAGACACATTTACCATGGAGGAACGTTGATTACAGTAATTACTGGAAATAGAGTGACCCAGTAAAGTAAGGAAGTCTTCTTTTTTTCAATCTTAAAAGACTGTATTTGATTTAGTAAAAAAGACCCAAACATTTCAACTGAAAATCTGACATTTATGTTAGCAGCAGTATATCCCCAAGGGAACTCTGAGTAAGTTTCATTTCCATTCTGATTCCTTTTGACTTCAGTCTTATTTTGAAGCAGACATGTAAAAACCATTTGGGCAGGAGTAACTTGACTTTTGGGTGTAAGCCTTTTGCCAACCCTTTGAAAACCAATCAGAATTTGCTCAAATTGCAAATGTTTCCTAAAACGTGCATGCTGCAAAGCATTAGTGGAGATGTCTTGAGTTTTACCACTAAATTCCTCAAAGCCCTTTAACTTCAGCCTCAGCAGGTCCCCCCTGTCATTCAAAACTCTCTAACCTGCGCTAGGTCCAGCCACTCAGGTTTGGAGCAGGGAATAAGTGTTAGTCCCTCAGCAAATTCCCTGCTGGAATGGGCCCTGCAGAAAGGCAGCTTCCTCATTCAAGTACAGAAAACACAATGGGATGTCTGTGTGGGAGAAGAGTCTTAAAAACTTAAGAAAAAAAAAATACTCACTGCCTATTTTACTATCTTAAAAGAATGTTCTTTAGGTTGCAAAGTCAAAAATAGCAGCTTTGAGACATAAGGCTTCTTACGTAACTGAGATCCATCTACTTTATTCATGTAGGGTAGGATACAGCCTTTAATTACACAGTTTAATGTAATTCTCTCCAGAGCTTCCCTCACTTGATCTGCACACAGAGGACTATTCTTAGCCAGAAGTAATGACTGAGTACCACAGAAAGCTGCTGTGCCAGTGAGCAGAGCATCTGCCCTCGCTGGAAAGGAGTGGGGTATACCTCAGAACAAGGAGAGCTGAACAAAGAAATCTACTCTAGTCCCGTCTCTCCTAAAAATTCAACATGATTTTGGTCAGGTTTTCCAAGACAGGCATTTTCTGGGTGGCCATTCCTAATGTTGCTCTGAATATTTGTTCGGAGAGAGCACTGTGATGGAAATCCCAGAACACAGAGCCAGCTGTGCTTTCAAGTGCCAGTGGAGGCTTGGAGTGCATGATGTTATCTGTGAAGTACTCAGAAAAAACTTCAGATGGGCACTCAGGGAATGTTTTCACCTGCAGTCTCTCTTGCCTCAGTTCTCCACTGTGAATGAGAGCATCTTGCATAGGCATTGTGCAATTCTCAATATTTGCACAGCAGCTCAGGTGTTGTATCTATGAAAACCTCCGAAAAGCCTGGGAAATATTACTGATTTCTCTTCACAGAAATGATTTTAATATGGACAATGAATAAGGCTCAGGGCTACAAACAGAACAGCAAATAGAAAACCAAATATTGAAGAACTTATTATCCAGGCTATGCACTGAAGGCACAGAGGAGGCAGAAAGCTCAGTGATAGTCATATATGATCATGTAATTAAAAACTACTTCATAATGGATACCCAGAAACAGATGAAATTAAAAGTGCATAGCATATTTTGTCCTGACAGTTCATAGCTTCTAAGTGCTATAGTGCTTATTTTATAAAATTCTCTGAGCATAAGTTTTGAGCGCAGTACATTCATCACTGTTAGACTGACACTGAGGACTCAGGCTGGTTGGAGAAGATGCAAACTGCCCATACTGAGCTGGGATTTAAAAGCCTGTGCTCTGAATGTGTGTCTAAGTGTAACCAAGGGAGTGCAAAGATTGACTCAAACACATAGATGACAAAAATACTTGACAGTACTTTAAAGGGCAAGAATTTTAATACAGAATAGGTATTCTGCTCAGTGGGGGTCAGAGTGGGGTTAAAATATTACACTTTCTTAGCCATTAGTTCATAATTTTGTAAGGAAAAATGGCATTGCAAGTTCTTACCATGCTCCTACAAAAGAGAAAAACTGAAGAGTGGAAAAAAGTAGTTGTTGCAACCTACAGGAGTGAGAGACAAGCAGGCAAAGCTTCCCACCAGTCACTTTTGAGCTGACAAGATCTCTCTGTACATCTGAATGCAAAAGGGGATTTCTATAAAGATTGCAAAGTAGCATTATATAGTAGAGGGCAAGATTAAGCCTGTTTATTTCTTGACATTTCAGGGTGTTTTAATATTAATGCAGTTGAAAGATTCTTCTTTTTCCTAATCAGAGGACCTGATTCTGACTTAGCTCTTATTTTACAATGGCTAAACAGCCAAATCAACTTCAAGAGACATCAATTCTAATCTACACAGAAAAGAGCACTACAATAAGTAATTTAATTACATCAATTGACAGAACGACTACAGAATGTGAAAAATCTACAAAAGCAAAATATTTTAGAAATATTGTACAGAACAATATATATGATTTGTAAGAATATTTTTCTCTTCCAATTCCTTTGATTAATCAAACTTAGCATCTCTTTCTGCATTCTCTAATGACTGAAAGCTTAGTGTAAGTCACTGAGAGCTCAGACACACTCATGTACGGTTTTTTAGATTTCTGATGAGGAAGTTATGGAAGAGCAAAGCTGAGTAACATCAAAACCTGTACCCATCTCACTATGAAAGCAGCAATGAGCCCAACTTAAAGTGCAAAATCAAAATAACTACATACTTCTAAGCTCTTAGAGACATGCTTTTGAATTTGAGGTACCTCAATCACAATAGATACAGCATCACTGACTGCTTTTTGTTATTTTTAATGCAAATGTGAATTAAATGAAGAGACAAATTCCATGCTTAAACACAAGAAAGAAAAAAAAATGAAAGCCACCACTCACTGAAGGTAGCTCTGCTTCTGAATTCCCACGGTGCCATTAACTTAGAGTGCAATGAATGTTTCTGTTTGTATTCTTTTTTTTTATGTAGGGTAGAAATTGGAAGGAGTTTTTTTCCCCTTGCATCACTTGGATGTTTTCATGGTTTAAGATTTACAAAATCCACCAGGATGACTCATGGTATCACAATGGGTAAGATGTGCCTGAACAGCAAACTTGGATGGTGTAGGTATTTATAATGTGCAAAAAAGGTAATTTTTTGGGTCTTTACTTATTTAAAGACCCAAATGATATTTAAAAAAGGAGAATGGGATCCAGCCAGTGCTAAAACAATAGGTAAAACCTCCGGATGCCAACATGAATTGTGGTTGTCAGTGGATTTGCAAGAATAGGAGGTCAAAACTTCTATCACTTGAACTTTTTGTCACAAGAATTTTCTTTGTTATAAAAACTTGAATAGGAAACAGTTCTCTCAGAACTTCAAACCTCATCCATATTCCGTAACGTCTTGAATTTTGAAATTTGTAATGTAGAAAACAAAACCTGTGTTGTACTGTTTATTATTACTGTACAACTTCCTGTAATTCAGGACTCAGTTGTTTAACTGCTACAGAGAAAAAAAAAAAAAGAAAAAAAAACAAATTCAAGGCTAATTTCAATCCTAGCTGCTCCTTCAAGTATTTTGGATGGAGAACAGTGACAAAAAAAACCCCAATGAAATTCCTGGAAACTACTATAACCGATACAGTGTTCACAGAAAAGGAGTGGAGATTTGGGCCAACAAAGAAAATGTGATTTGAATATATTTTCTTCTGGTGAACTACCAGGAAGATTCTGATGTTTTTCTCATAATACTTAAGTCAGGAATGTTTTATGTAAGAATGTGAGATCTATATCAGAATTCTTTAGTAAATGTTCAACTAAACCAAACAAATATTTTGTTAATGTTGAATGATAGTCCATAATTTATCTCTGAAAAACTATATATTCTTAAAAAAAACCCTTCCAGGTTCTTTGCAATGCAATAATGTTACAGAAATTATTTTTCTGCAATATCACAGGAGAAAAAAAATCACAGAGCACCAGCTCCTGGGAAGTTGAGCAACATTCATCTGAGAAGGGTGTAGAAGAAAGGAACTGATCTGTTCTTAAAAAATATGTTTACAAATCTTTCCTATATCACCCCACAATAGTCTTAAGAACCAATTGACTTACATCTGTGGGTTTCTAAATTCTATTTTCACCTGTCTCTGCTCTGATAAGAAAAAATGGGGGAAAAAAAAAGCTAATTCAAAATGCACAACACTAGTAATCTCTCTGTCAGGACCAACATTCCTGGAAACCTCCTGTAGAAATTCCACTGCTTTCCTAAGGCAGGATGTCATGTGAAGCACCAGTCCACCCCAGCAGACTGAAATCACTGAGGATCACTGTGTTAAACACAGCAGTGTGTGCAGCCTGGGAAGGAGCTCCTGTGTCTCACCTGCCTCTCTGACTCCTGGCCCTGGACCTTCCAAGCTCAAGAGTCTGGTTTTACAAACACAAAATGTACAAATTTTTGAAATGTAAAATGTAAGCCTGTTGCTGCGCAACAACCAGTGGAATCCAAGTTTTTTTTATACCACTTGTGTCACACTTGCATGATTCAGAATCAGGGAAGATAACATCTTCAAGGCTGAAGAGCACTTTTTTCCTAGCATTAGGGCCCTATTCTCCCATTTTTATTAACAACTAATATAATCTTTACATCACAAGGCTGTAATTCATTCTAAAGGTATTCATTGTGGCTGTGCCCTAGACACCTATTGTACAAATGCTGACAGGTGTGTGAAGACTCCTGTTGTTACCTTTGGAAACAAAGAAGAATCAAGATAATAAAGAAAATTACAGTATTGAGATACAGATCTTCACTCCATGTCTAGTCACTAATTCTGTCATTTTCTATACATTCATTCAAAAAAAAGAATTTATATTACATATATGCAATCTTTCTCAAGGCATCTTTTCTTGATAGAAATACCTCCTCTGAAAAAAATGTCATTTTTAAATGTTTTTTGTCAAAGCTAAAAAGCACGAAAGAGAAAGAAGATGAACAAGAAGGTCATTCTGCCACGGAAATTGAGTTGTAATTCAGAAATTTGGGAACTGTGATACACATTTCAGGTGCATAGGGTAATGCCAGCGACCTCCTTAATGGCTGTACACATTCACTTAATCATAAAAAGACAGCATGGGGGGAAGAATCGATCAAGTTTCTCTGCCTTTAAGCAATGCAAAGTTCTTTCTCTAGACAAAAATCAAAAAGTCAGATGTTCTCATTTCAAGACTTTGAGCAATGTGCCACAGCCTGAAAGGAATCTGTGACTTGCACACCTGTGTAGCATTTTTGAGGTGTTACACTTACGTAGGCAAAATCCACTGTCTCATAGTTTGTAGTGGCAGCAACTGCAAATGTGATTCTGCACCATCCATTTGTTTGGGAAATCAAGTTTTCCCTCAAATCACAGAGAGTCTTACATTTAAGACAAAATTAGTCATATAACTTCACTCTTCCAGCATGGTTCATAAGGCACATATTAAGTTAATGAATAATTATAGTGAAGATGATCATGGCAATAAATATCAGAATTCATGAAAAGTATTTTCTCTATAGACATTCCCAGATGAATACTACAGGCAGAATCAGCAGGTTATTTAATTTGCCCTAGTTCTCTCTGTTTTCATATTCCTACTTGAATAATAAGTTCAGAATCAGCAGGTTATTAGGTTTGCCCTAATTCCAAACTTGAGTCAATGGGACTTCAAATTGACTCCAGTGGAAGATGAAAACAGAACACATTTTCTTCAGATATCTAAAAGGTGCCAAATCTGCTGCTTATTAGGACATAACTGAGTAATTGTAGGTGCCTAATACACTCTATAGCACTAAAGAAATCTAAAATCTCATCACAGAATCCTGTTCTATAGCTGCCAGCTACCTCTGTCTCATTTCTTGACAATCTCAAGGAAGGCAGAACTGAGGCCACCTCTCACTTTCACCTGTCCCAGCACATGTTGCAGTCCAGCCAGCCACAGCACACAGTGTCACCATGCCATTTTAGAAGGTTTTAAGCGTTTCCCCATACAGAGTAACACCTTACCTCACCAGAAGGCTTCAGGTGTCTGCCCATACAGGAAAAACATCATAGCACTTCAGAAGGCTGCAAGCATCTGCCCTTCTTGTTCTTTAGCTCAACCTTTTATATCCCTCATGGTTTATGCATTGCACCTGTGTGCCCTCTGTTCCCTTTGGTGATTGGTCACCTCAGCACTCCATGTCTCGTTGCTTTCAATGCTGATCACCTGCTTTTCACAGCTGTAACCCATTAGGGATGAGGCTCAGCCACAGCCCCCCTCCCAATTACCATAAACTGTGTTCCTACATTCACCCTCAGATTTTTCATTGAAAATGGAAGAGAATGAAGCTAAAAAAATTATGTCGTTTTTGACTAGGAGCAAGAGTTCTTCACTCTGCTCAGACATTAAAACCTAGATCCTTTTACAGTAATAAGGAAGACTTTTATACGGGTGTTACGAAGAACTTTCGTGACCATCAGAAGAGCTGAATTGTCAAAGGAGAAGTGGCTGGCAGGTGACAAGCGACATAATTTCCAGTGTCTAGTCAGAACAATGGCAGACATGAACAGACAAAAAAGCAAGAAAACCACACTATTCTGAACACTCAGCTATGGAGAGGCAGGAAGGCCTGCAATTTCAAAGCCAGCTAACAATTATCAGTCCTGTAGACTAAAGTGATTGCACAATAGTAAAGGGAGCTTCAGGTCTTGACTTCCTCTCCTACGTCCCTAATAGAAATTCTGATCTTTCAAGTATCTGATGACCAGGAAAAAAGATCCTACTAAAAGCTCCTGTATGGAGTAGTTTCACTTTACAGAAGGCAAACTGAAAAAGTGGTGTGAACTCGCCGGGGTCGCTGAGAAAGTAATGTCCTATCAAAGCGTATGGGTTTTCCTACTTCATTGCTTCATTAGTTACTGCAGATGTTTTGTTCATTGAAGCACTTATTGATCCTACTGATTCTACTCTGAGATCCAGGAGAATGGCAACACATTTGCATGAACTCACCACATACAACTACTTAGCTTGGCAGAAGAACACTTGAGCTGAAAAACTGAGTTCTGCATACACAACCATATAATCCAGGCTGGTGAAGTGCTTGTGATACACTCAGATACCATCACCACGGTACAGAAGGAGAAACTGCCATTCATGAAAGTGCACATCCTTTGTAAAAGATTAAATTATGATCCCAGCTCAGCACAGAACTAAATAAAGGCAGCAAAGTACTGACTTTGTTAGTCAATTCTATACATAACACCACAATTAAAGGTATGTCTGTTACACCCTAACCATTGAAAGAAGTATATTTGGTCTCTACAATTTAGTCCTCAGGTTCACAGAGATATTGAACACCTCAGAATGTCCTTCACTATTCTGGAATATCATGTTTATGAAGGTACACAAGTTTCAACTACAACACAACAAACTGGACACAGCATTTTTCCAGAAACTAGTATGGTTTCATGCTTTCTACAAGGAACACCAAGCTTTCTGGTAGGTAAAACATCATATTAAATTCACCAAGAGGTGGATGAAGCTTTCTCTTTTAAGTTACCAACCAATTTTTATATGTTTATTAAAAGATGCATCAACCCTCCAAGCTGCATATGTTAATGTTAGCCTCTACATAAAACTATTTCTATCAGGAGCTCATTTTTAATTGTCAGCCTTTTCCCCCATTCCTGTCCATCAGGTCAGTAATGATGAAGGGGTAAAATCCCACAAAGCTATGGCTAGCATTGTTAAAAGACTCACAGAAAGCCAAAGAGCAAGTACATTTGGTCCAAAATGCCTGCAAGCCCTGAAGTGCAATTACATCAAAACACAGACAATTTTAATATCTATTATTTTTAAATTCTGAATGAATATGACCAATCTGACACAAGGTCCTATGGTGCTAGATTCTAGCATATTAGCTGTCTATAATTCACAATATAGATTTAAATTTAACAAGGACCCAGCACCTCAACTAGGTCCAAAGGGAAGCAACAACCTCACTAATTAAATTTTATTTACTTGTAGTACCAAGATCTAGGCTACAAGCATTTGAATATCATCATTTTGAAAGGATTAGTAATACTCAACAAGAAACCTTCTCAGAAGATAATATAAAACAGACTGCCAACTCCTAATTGGCAGTGAAACAGTATTTCAATTCCTGTGATTTTACATGAGGCAGATATTGAAATCAATATCCTATGATACTGAATCCTGGCAAACAAAATACTATATCAAATTTCATTAGGAAAATGACACAAAACTCCCCTTTAAACTGACATAAGGATTGGGTTTTTATATGACCAAATGTGAATGTAACAGATGTAACAGTTCTGAATGACTTTTTGATTGCTTGACTATCTGCTCTCAAGATTGTACTCTGACAACGAAGTCACCATTTCAAAATATTAAATAAAGTGAAATAATGAATGTTAAATTATTTGCATGATTTGTACATATACAGAACCTCAGTGCAATCTACTGGTGCATTTCTAGCCTTCCCTCTAATCCAACATCACCCCAGTGGCCACCGGCACTGACAAGAAATTCAGCAAGAGAAAGAAATACAGATCGTGTAGATAAAGATTCTGAAGTGTAAATCAAAAAGGCAAGTTTTGTTCACAGTATTTAATAGTCCAAAGTAGATTTAGCTAGGATTCAAGAGGAAAAAAGACCATGGTGACTACTCTGTTAAGAATGACTATTGGCAACGAGTTCAACATCATCTCACTCAAACACACAACTTGCAATAGATAATTAATGCCAAAAGAAGTTCAAATGTTTCATTCAAGACATAAAGAGAACAAAATGGATTAAAATATCAAAAATTTCAAAGAGGTATAAATATTGGATGGCTTTTAAAAAAGTAAACATGCGAAATGAAATACAACAAAGACTGATGCAGTATATTCAGAACCCAAACAAACAAATCTAAGTGCTGGCTAGGCTGAGACATCTGGAACTGACTTCCTCAAAAATAACTTTCACAGTTCAAAACATAGCTGGCATCAACTTCTGAATATCTGACAAGGAAGAGTATCTCTTACAGTGAACAGCTGCCTGAACATTTTTCTCACAAACCAGAAACTCAGTGGAACAGCTAAAATACATGTTAGGAATAGTTTGAATTCACAGAGCAATTGCCTGGATAGATGCTAATATTGAGGTAAGTAGGGAAGCTATATTTTAAAACGATAAAGGATCCTGTCTGCAACTTTTCCAAGCCACTAGAGATATAGAAAAGCAGAAAGGCATGGAGTGACAAGAAGCTAGCATCAGTGAGAAACTTTCCCCAACTCAATGCACCATGTGGATTTTCCTACCTCTTTTAGAACTGCCTGCTTGCTTTCTCAGACAGGACACTGGACAAGGCATTTTTTATATAAATTAGGATGAAAGGAAAATAATACTTTTTTTTTTTTTGTCTGAAGACAGAAGGTCACTATTTTAGTCATTTAATAGGCAAAATAGAGAGGTGTTTTTTTGTTTTGACATTTTAACCTAAGGAGAAAAATTACAAGAAGAATATGGAGGTTCACTGTTATGAATAATGTATTCTCCTTACCTTCTAGGAACTTGACTTAATGCACTAAAAATTTGACTTTAAAGTATATATTTTTAATAAAAATCTCTCCCTATCATAGGATCAAGCCATAACAATTTGAGTAATTTCAGGAAATATTGTAATTTTCACCTAATAGAAGGTTGAATTGTATGTCAAAAACTTAACAGAAAACTGACATTGCAGTCAGGGTCTATTTCAATGCTACTCTTATTCCTAATAAAATTCATTATAATTTTGTGTATTTTTTCCTTCTACTGAATCACTATTATTATGTGGACTAATATACACTTGCCTTTTTCAGTACAAAGCAGAGATTTTATCTTTTAGAAGGCTCTTGTACTGTTTTTATTCATGGGCCTATCAGCCAGAGAACTGCTAGAGATCATATTTTTCTTTGCTATGGACTGCACATCCTTGACACTTAAGCAGAATTCCAGTCCTTTTTCTCTGATTTATGCCAATTCTCCCACTGAAGAGAACTTAGATCCTACTGGAACAAAAGGAATGACTGAATGGTTCCTTCCTAGCTTGCCCTGTTCTCCCAGTGGTGTAGTTCATAAAACATAAATGAAGCTACTCCTGATTTAGACAGGTATAAAACCAGTTAAGCCTACTAGAAATAATTTATATTGCTATAATTTATATTATTATATTACTGGAAATAATTTAAATTACTATTTTTTTGTTAAAAAAAAGAAAAAAAGAAAAAACCCAACAGAACAAAAAAATCCAACCCAAAACTTGGTTGAACTTCATTCTTACAAAAAAAAAAATTACTTCAGGGATCATTAATAACCTTTTCAAAGATGAAAATCTGGGGAAAAAAACCCACCAGATTTTCTCCTGAAAATGACTAAATTTGTATTTAAAATGGCATCTTAAGAATTGAAACGTTGACTCTAAATTTATTACTTTTTAATTCCTAAATGTGCAATCAGGGTAGAACATTTTGAAAAGGTTTTCTTTGTTGTTGTTGGTATTAATTCCTACACTCCTCATTACACTGAGGAAATCTGTGTTTTAGCAGACTGCAGAGATATAGAAAAACAACAAATCCAAGGCAAAAAAAAAAAATTATATATTGTTAAAAAATCCAAGGAGAAAGAATTTAATCACCATCTTTCACCTTTAAAGAAAAGGTATCAACTAGGACATGTGGCTACAATTTCAGATAAAAATGGAAAGTTGGGGGGGTCTTCCTACCTAAAACCATTTTTAAACAAAAACCAAAACAAGGGTAGGAGTGAAAACCCAAAAGACCCCTGCAGATAATTGCAGCCTGAGATGATCCTCTAGCAATGGCAATGTCTTTCTAAGGCTTGTGGGAAATTTACACATTCTGGGAACAAAAGATCAAAGTTCAACAGCTTAATGTCTATGTTGGCTACAAAAACTAAAGAACACAAGCCAAGGTTTCTTTCTTGGCAGATACAAAGGCTTTACTCATCCTTCTGCCTTTTCTGTTTCTTAGAATATTAAATAATTTACAACAGTTCAATATCTTTGCTGGCACATATGAGTAACTTCGAATCCCTTCATCAAAACTTGACTGATGGAAGTGTCAGCTGCTACCTTCTCTCAATTAACAGGTATAAACTGCAATGTAGTTCCATTTATGTTGCTGTCAGGGCAAACGTTGCCTCCTGTTTCAAATGAAATCAGAATCTGAATACTTTCTGTTAAAATTATAAGCTTTGCTATTATTTTATAAGGCTTCTTAGTAGTCAAGGGACATGTGAGGAGAATCTTGATGCCACTGACGCCTACTGTAAAATCACTAGCACTTTCATGAAGTCAGCATTTTACCTTAATTTGAAGGGGATTCTAAATGTTATTTTGAGTATTATCTTAAAAATTCCATACAATTTTCACTAAATATAAATATGTGCATGTATTTCTCTAAAATTTTATCTAAACGTAAAAATGTTCCTTAAAAATAGCCACTGAACCTATTATTATGTAAAGGCAATAATTTATCTGACTGATACTACATGCAATCACATGAACTCTTTCACATAAGTATTACATATGCAAAATAACTTCAAATAAATAAACTATGTTTCAGTGTAAAGGGCATATAAATGTAAAATAATATTAATAGTATTTAAAATACCATTATTGCTTTAACAAAGCTGTTACACCTCATAATTTTCTTTTTCTTTATAATAGGGCCTAACTCAGAGATGCTAAGACAACTCAATATTGTACCTATATATTATGTAGTATCATATATTAAAAATTGACAACCAAATACTAAATCAATTGAGAGGGTTTACCTAATAGAAAAGATATTTCAGTTTCTAGGAATGGGTGCAATTGAAACTACAAATGACTAATTTTCTGAAAGTATTATTTGCTCCTATACAAAATTATTTAAAGTGTTAATTTGGTTTGAATTTTTCACAAATGGCAGATGAGAGATAAACAGCTGATAAAGTAAACAGGATGCAGAATGACTGTAGCATTTTGAGTATTGACACTAAGGACAGAAGGTGTTACATAATAAAGCACAGTCACAAATGATGTTTTCTTTCTTATAATGAGTGAAATCTGATAGAAATGCTAAAGGCAAATTATTCAGCCATAAATGTCATGCAGCCACTCAGTGAAGATGTTAATTTGGCCTTGATAATATCTTATTCATATTTACCTTTTACATTTTAAACTTAGGTCATTGCTCTTCAATTTTGACATGATAATATTTTCCCTTGATACATTTACTCTTATTTCATTTATACACCTTCACGTCCTGCTCTAGGTACACAACATACATAATTTCTATGCCTAAGGAGCTGCAAGCAATGGTACATTTACTAACAAAATAATAAAAACAAGAGTCCTGCATGCATCTGCAAAGAAAACGTTCACATTCTTTCCATTTGCCAAAAATAATGGGGACTGAATATGAATCATATTTTACCCAGTGATTTATTTGTAGATGAGATTAAGGAAACTGCTGTTTTTCTAGATTCCCTCTTCCTTGGTAAAACTACTCAGTCATTTTGTGGTCTTGGAGTATGTACTTCCCCCTTGCCCTTTTGTGTTCTCCCTGTCTAACTGGCATGGTGAATTGCTAAATATGTTGCAAAGCAGTACCCTTCGCATTCATGTAAAAACATAATCCTCTGTTTAATCCCCTTCCTCCCCAGCCACAATTTAAGGAATTCACAAATAAATCACTGATTTTATTTCAATGACACAGCAGAGGCAAATACAAAGTGGACTCTGGGTCTCCTCTACCCTACAAAACCAAGCCCAGGTCACCTTTGCACTTAATCCAGTTAAATTATGCCCAGCATCAATTTCCCTGCTCCCCAAACTAATTACCACCAGCTGCTTGTCATAGGCATGCACGTTCCCTCCCTCAGCTCCCAGCGAGCGTGGTTCTAGCCACCCTCTGCCATCTGGGTGACACCTGGTACCCAGCACCCATCTCTCCTTTACCCAGAACAACCCGAAATCACAGGAAGATGCTCAGATAACATCCTCTTCCTCCTCTCACCCATCCTTGCAGAGAACAGAAGAGTGATGGCACCATGGTTGGCCACAGAGACACATGGAAGACATGGAGGAGAAGGTGGGGAAGAGGGGAGCCGGGGACATGGTGGGAAGGGAGGGGAGGGAGGAAGATCCACTCATACAGATGAAACTTCATGCAGGCCTAGCCTCTGACCCGTCCCCTCCACGGAGCGATGGGGAGGGGGGCGATGGGGCGAGCTGAGATGGCCCCTTACCTTCACTGCAGTCCTTCCCTCGGAAGCCCGTTTGGGAGCAGTCACAGACGGCCTGGTCGTTGAGCACCGAGCAGACGCCCCCATTGAGGCAGACGTCGTCCCTGGCGCACAGCCGGCTCTGCTCATCATCCAGCCGCACCTCCTGGCTCTCCAGCGGCGACGCCTGCGTATAGTTCACCCGCACGTCTGTTATCCAGCCCTTGAATGGCTCCCGGTCCTTGACGGAGGAGAGCGTCAGCTTTAGCGTCGCCGACCGCAGCTCCGGCGGGAGCCCTCCTAGGAAGAGCCCGCTGAAGACAGTCATGTCC
>NW_005054405.1:1335452-1337968 GCF_000277835.1 Geospiza fortis | reverse complement strand
ACAGGGGCGTGCCAGCGGTTGTCGTTGACTGCCGTGTCCGAGAGCAGGGTGGCGGGCTCGGCGCAGAAGATGGAGAAGCTGAGCTGTAGCCGCCCTCCCTGGGTGAGGATGAGCTCCAGGAAGTCACAGAAACCCTCGTCATCAAAGTAGAGCACCAGCCCGCTGGAGCTGCGCGTCTTCATGTTGAAGCTCATTTCGCTCTCGCAGCAGGCGTTCCACTTGGGGAAGCGGGTCCACTGGCCCTCCGCACCCGGGAACTCCAGCCCGCTGCCCAGCTCAGCCCAGCAGCCCAGCAGTAGGGCCAGCCAGAGCAGCAGGCAGCCCCCGCGCCGCACCAGCACCGCCCCAGGGTAAAATCTTGCCGGGCGCAGGCCGCGCTGGAAACTTTGGGCACGCTCACCCCCGCCCCGGGTGCGGGGGTCACTGTGGGAGACTCCCCGGGGCGGGGGGCTGCAGCTGCCCCACGGGATGGGGTTGGGCACAAGATGGTGCCAGGGGCCACCGGAGGGGACCCGCAGTCGGAGTAAGGCGCCGTTGGGTCTCTTCACTGGCCGGCCACGCTCTGCAAAAGGTGTCCAGGGGTGGGTGAGTCAGCAGAAATTTTCCCCAAAGCCAACATTACCAAACCGGGAAAAAAACCAAGATCAGTGGCAAAACTCTCCTCCAAGTGGATCCACCAGCTCGGCAAGGCTGTAGCAATATCCTGGCACATGCGCGCCTCTTTTTACATCCTCTCCACCAGCTGTAGTTTCCCAGGAAGCCAATTATGGATCCCAACACTGCCTCCCTAGGATGGATCCTCTTGTCATATCACAGCCTGTCTGCCATGGTGCTGGAGCAGCGTCAGCAGACGACAGGACTCATCGCTCGTGGTTGCTTGAGCTGCCTCAATCCCAACGGGGTTGAAACCCAGAAGCTGTCAAACAGCCGAGTGGCCACTTGACATGCAAAGCCTGGCAGTTCCTCTTCTCTTTGCTTGAAAAAGGCCAAGGCTAAGATCCAGGGGGGTGATTTTCCTTTATTGTTTTTGTTTCCAATCTGCAAGGAATTGAAACAGAATAATAAGAAATGACAACTAATAACATGTTGAATCACAAAGTTGATCAATAGTGAATGTTTGTGATTATTTTTTCATTTTGACTGGTGTTGGGCATTAGGAAAATGCTGCTGTAATTTTCAAGTTACTGAGAAATTGAAATGGGTTGCAGCGCTAAACACAAATCTCAACATATATGTTCACACTAGATTACATTTTTATGGTATAATCTAAATGTAAACTACTTACCTTTCCAAAACTTTCAAATATTTCAGTAGTGCATTTTATTCTTACAAGAACAACGTTAAACTGAAAAGATGGTGTCTATTGGTCAATATATTTTATTTTAATTTATTTTTGAAAACACCATCACCTGTGAAGCTACAAGCTCCTAGTCATACAGATAATGCTACCAAGCCCAGTTCTGGTTGTTTCTAATACAGGTCAAAAAAATAAAGCTCCCAGCAGGAACTGACAAGCTCCACCACACATGGCACACCTACTGGTTTATTTTTCCTGGGGAGAGCAAGAACTGCAATAGTTTCTTAAATAGCTTTTTGAATATTTTTTTTAATGTTTTTGAAAACATTTTCTTTTTTCTGCTACCTGGTTTCCTCTGGGGCTGATATTTTCTGCTATAGCAGGGAAAATCCAATTCAAGCCAGCTCTGATGTTGACATTATTCACAATGCAGATCAGCTAATCCCAGGTGTTAGTCCTCTGAAATTGGTTGCAGTATTTTATGTGTATTTACTCAGCTGCCCTTATTTAAGGGAACAAGGAGAGAATAGCTCCTCTGTTTTCAAATTATATATATTCCACAGTTCACCCTTATCCTCTGAAGAGGTCTCTACATCCAAAATGTTTCAGTGGAGAGGCTGCTTTTCTGCCCCAGAGCTGCTGTATCTTTTCTGGAAGCTGTGTATTAGCAGATCTCTCCTGATGGAGGAGAGGATCTCCAACACCTCCCTCACTCATCGCTTCCCCTTCCCCTCCCTTACATTTCTTTGCCAGCAGCACTTAGGCAGGCACAATAGCATGGCCAGAGCTGCTGCCAAGCCCTCTTCTAGGCTGGGGTGTGTGTGTGTGTGTGTGTGTGTGTGTGTGCATGCGTGTGTGGGGAGAGGAGGCAGAGATGACCCTGCCAGGGAGAAATGTTTTAAAAACAGGCACACACCTCAGCTGCCTGCACCTGACACGTTCAGAGCTGCTAAGTCACCTCCTACTCTCTCTATATTTAATTTCATTCCTCTAAATGTCAACACGATTATTTTTATTATTTGCCACACGTGAGATGGGCAAGAGCAGCAAAAGGGAGAAGGGGAGAAACCCCCCCAAACTTCGCGGGCAGAAACCAGGCGTGCCCACCAGCATCAGGCAGACCCCAGGTTTTCCCCACGCCCTCCCTGCCCCTCGGCAGGAGCCACCTCTGGCAACGCCGCTACCAGCCGAGGCATTTTCCGGGAGCCCCCGCATCCTC
>NW_005054405.1:1333738-1334846 GCF_000277835.1 Geospiza fortis | reverse complement strand
GGTGCCGGGAGCCCGTGGTGTCTGCCAGGGGTGGGGAGGAGGGTGGGGGGAGCCAGGCAAGGACGCGGTGCGAGTGTGAGTGTGTGCGCGCGTGTGTGCGCGGCCGCCGTGCGTGCCAGAGCGATCCCTACAGGTGTCCGCGGAGAGAGCCGCGCGGGGATCCCACCTCGAGAGCATCCCTATCCCTGCCCGCTGCCTGCCGCTGGCTGCAGCGCCTGCCTGCCCCCTCACTCACTCACACACACACACACAGCAGCGGCGGCGAGAGGGGGGAAGAGAAAGGAAAAAGAAGGAAAAAAAAAGAGGGAAAAAAAAAAAAAGGAAATACGAAAAGACAGAGAGGTGGAAAAACTGTAAAAGAAAGGAGAAAAACCCAAGGAAAAAATAGCCCAGCAAACAATTGCTTATTTATTACTGCCGGTGTAATTCACACATTGCCAATAAACAGCACAGTCTTGTCTAGTCATTTCCAAGGCAGAGGGACACTTTCATTCTCTGAAGATGACAATTTATTGATATATATCTATCTATGCATCTATCTATCTCAAATGGCTCTTAAGCACCAGGCGTCCCTCCCAGCAATGTATCCATGAACACGCACATATGTAGCGAGAAATAGGCACAAACGGATATAAATGTAGCTATTGCATTCAGAACCTCGCCAGTGAATTCATGGGCTTCTCCCACCCCTTTACAACCATTTTTTATTCTTCAAAAATTATGATTTAGTCACAGGTGCCCCGATTGAGCCTTTTCAAATTAGAAAAAGAGAGAGAGAGAGACACCCATAGGTCAATAAATCCTTAATAAATGCCAGGTCGGTTGGCATGCACAATCCTTGGCAGAATCCTTATTGTATGAAATACAGTGCATTGTCTCTGGGTGCGGGGAAGACCAGAGTTCACAAATTACTGGATGAAATAAAAGGATCTGAAAAACAACCTTGCTGCAGCCAAAGGGAGAAGCGCTCTAATTCAAAAGCAGACTTAACAGCATCATTAATCTTTTCCTTTCATTTCTACGTAATTTCTAGAATCAAATTCTTTCCAAAGCGGCTGGAATCATCGATTTTGCTCCCCTTCCAGTCTGCAGATGTCTTTATTTCAAT
>NW_005054405.1:1333311-1333698 GCF_000277835.1 Geospiza fortis | reverse complement strand
GCAGGAACCTAAACAGTTTCAAACACATATAGAAGAAGCCGAGTGCCCTCTTTCTTCTGACACACAATAGAAAACGTCCCAAATTATCAATGCACTTCCCGCACAAGCCCCTCGTCTCTTTCAGACCGCCGCCGATAAAGAACAACAATATTGCGATATCCCATCGCTGCCCCGGCTCCGCGTTTCACCACGGCACCTCACGCCAGGGAGAACATGCAGCAGATTGATTTTATCGCTCAAGTCTCGCAGACCCCCTCTCCCCTCCTCCCCCCCGCCTCGGCAAGGGGCAATAAATCACCGCATCCAACCTTTAACTTACACCTCCGCTCCACCATCTCCTCTCCTCGCCATCCACCTCTCCACAACGCCGCACGCAAACCCACCAGC
>NW_005054405.1:1330401-1332728 GCF_000277835.1 Geospiza fortis | reverse complement strand
TTGGTTGGTTGGTTGGTTGGTTGGTTGGTTGGTTTTTTTGTTAGTGTTTTGGTGGAACTACTACTACTACTACTACTAATTATCATCATCATCATCATCTTTATTATCATTATCATCATGTCATCTTTTTTTACGCCCCGCAACTGAGGTTTTCTGAATTCTGCACAGCCTGTGGAAAATGGAGGTGTAATCTCATAAGAAGAGCACACCCAAGGACAGGTCTACCACAACCACAGGAGAAATGATTGGGAAAGCCATTTTCCAGTGTCAAACCTGCCTGACTCTGTGTTGTCTCCAAATGACAGTGAACTGTTAAAGTCCAGGCTTCTCAAGATTTTTGGGTTTCATGGAATGGGAAGCATTTGATTGTGCCAAACCTTTTCTCTGTCTGTTGGCCTTCTAACTTAGTACCTGTGGCCTACAGAAAAGTGAAGAATTGATTGTAAGGGATTTGCATGAAGCCTTAGCCAAGGTCCTGGCAACTTTTGAACACACAGAATGTTTGTCACACCGAGGGTCAGAAGAGCACTCCACTATGGGGCATGGCACAATTCTTTGAGAATGGTCTGTGCAATTATATTTTTTTCATATCTGGGGTGTGAACACAGCAACTTAGTTTTGAGCTGAAACTTCAGAAATAAGCATAAATAAAAAGCTTTTCTCCCATTTCAGTCCCAGTGGAGTTAGCTTTATGGTTTATTTTTTTCTTCATGAGATGGGTTTCCTCACAGTTGACAAGTTTGATGAGGTAACCAAGCAACATGTTAAGTAATGAGAAGAAAGCTTCCCAGATGTGCAATGTATCTTCAGTGCTTAGAGCATAATCAGACATTCCTTTTGTTCAGCCAACTGATATCCACATCCAGTTAATTTCAAACAGAGGGAGGATTTCTCTTGATAATTCTAGTAACTTGACCCCTTCAAGCAGTGCAAGGAGCAAATAACTCTTCTGCTATGAAAAGCAGATAAACTGTAGGCTGAAACATGATAAGTGATACACATTTTTAAAGAAGCAAAGTTGTAACTTGATAGTAGTATTTAGTGTACGTATATATATACAGATATATATTCATATATATATGTGTGTATACATATATACATATATATACACATATATATTAATATATATGTGTATACATATATACATATATATTATATATATGCATTTGATATATTATTATATATAATATTTTTTTACTGTAACTTTATTTTATTAGGCTCACAGTAAGCATAAGGTAAAACTTATGCTCTTACACAGGCAATGTCAAAGCCCAAGGCCAATCCCCCCTGAATGTGCTGGCACAGTGGAGGTCCTGGCACAGGTGGAGGATTCTTCCACCTTTAAAGTGAAGGACATCTCAGTTATCCCAGCAGTAGCCAGAGGATGCTCATGTTTCTCTAGAAAGAAGCCTGCCCCAGTGAAAGGAAGGATGGCAAGAGCCTACACAGAAATAAAACAACAAGATGTTAAGTGAGCCAGGAAGATACAGGAAGATTTAAGGGAAATACAATTTCTTTAATTTAATGGTGCTTTTTTGTTGAGAAAAATATATTACTTTTGTCATTCCCAGCAATTGTTGCAGCATATGGTGTCATAGTTGATTCATTTTGAAGCAGCACACACCAAAAAAAAAAAAAAAAAAACCAAACAAAAAAAACCAACAAAAAATCCAAGAGGAAGGGAAAAAAAAAAGAAAAAAAAGAAATGTGATTTCCATACCATCTCTGTAGGTTTTTCAGCTTGACAAATATATGATATATCTTGTAAGAAACACATGGCCTTACAGAAACCTGACTGTCTTCTGCATAAATTAACGTTCTGTGTTATACCAAAATATTTATAGATTTGGAAAAGTAAAGAGATAAAAGCAGCAAGGATCTTCTTGAAAACAAACCAATCATATTTTCTGTCAGGGAGGACGCAGTACATTATCCAACTTGCAAGTTCGAGACCTTTTGGAGGGATGTGTATTGTCAGAACAAAGTGCCTTTGAAGTACATATGTGAAATTGTCCAACGGTTGTAATTTTAAATAAGAGATTTTTGGCAAGCTGCAGTGAGTGCTGGAGCTGTCTCTGAGGCACGCACATGCAATTGCCATGGCTGTCAGAGCTAATAAGAAAGGAAGGAACCAGTCAAGGCACTGCAGAAGAAATAAGAATGACTCTGAAATAAAACACAAAAAAAAAAACTACCACCAACAACAAAACCCCACAAAACCAGCAAAACCCACAATTAAAATCAAATTAAAGGTGCTTCCACAGAACACTGGCTATCTGGGCAAGCATGAGAAGGATATGAAAAGGGAGAAAGTTATTTCTGAGACT
>NW_005054405.1:1298868-1330391 GCF_000277835.1 Geospiza fortis | reverse complement strand
GCAGGAATTCTCTTAAAGATTTGGAAGAGAGAAAACCTGTTTCTTTGCTGAAGTGGTCCAGGGTAATGCTTGGGAATGGAGTGGTTGGATTTTGGGGGCACATCAAAGCTCTGTTCTGGTTATAATCATGCGACATATGCCTGACATATTTCCTTGCTTTGAAACTATCATCAGTAAATTATCATCTGTAATCCTTCTATACCAAATCGAGTCCTTCAGAAGAGCTTTGGACCCACCAGAAATTTGACCCTTTGCATGTATGAATAAAAGTGTTTTTTTGGAGGACAGTCAGTAACATTTTTTTGAACAATTCAGTAGCGTCTTTTGAACCTGGTCCAGAAAGAGGAACAAATGGGACGAGGTAGATGTGCAGCAGAACTGAGGGAGCTGTATGCAATTGTCTTTATCTGCATACAGGCAGTGAGGTTTACAGAGATGTGGAGAAAAAAGATATAATTTCTACCTGTTAACTGTGGATGAATCAAGTATGGGCAAATCTAAAACAAGAAGAAATTAGAAGATACCTGCCTTGGAAAAAGTCAGTGTGCCACACAGGTCCTTGGCTGCTCAATTCAAACTAATTAAAGAAAATTTTGAAGCACTTTAAGAACTTGAAGTAAAAGTGAGAACCAAATCTGTATAGTTCAACAAAATTAATTGCAGCAAATAATGAAATACAGTACTGCAGGTATTTGACTGAGACATGTTTGAAATCAGAAAATTGAACAGAGAGGCAACTCTCTGGATTTGATAGTTTCTCTAGATAATGAGTTTTTGGAGATAGCTTATAGCTAACTTTGGAGGATTAAAGTGTTAAAAACTTGCTTAATACCAATTCTGAATGGATAAATAATAAAGTACAGGAGCACACCTACGATGATTTAAAATATTTATTGACCTTATACTCAGTACTGGAATTTAATCATATTTCTCAGTCTTCTGCTATTGCAGAAGGTATCAGCTGTATTTAGTGATGTAATGTTCTAGTCATGAAGAGAAGATTAGAAACTTATGCAGTTAGAGGTGGCTTTGTGGGTCCAAAAGTAGTTTTATCCAAGGAAAGCAAACATGATAAGAAAATGCATGAACATATCTGCGGATCAGAAGATATTTGTGGACTCTTGGTCAATAAAAAATCTGAGCTGACCACAAACCATTTCAAGGCTTGCACATTTCTCCCTGGAAATAACTGCTTTCTTGTCTTTACTGTAATAGTGACAACTTAACATGAAACATGTTCAAGAAAATGAATAGTAATTCCAATTTGATGCCCAATATGAAAACCTTAGGATGATTCAGAGATTAATTTGGACGCCCTTTTTTTTCTTTCCTTGGCTTTGGTGTTTCATTGCAGGAAATTGCTTACAACACTGGAGAAACAGACCGGTGTAATAGTTCACAGCATAAAAATGGTATTTAAATGTATATGAAATACATATGAGACTTTGAGTTAAATTTCTATTACTTATTCAGAATTGAATATCCAACATGTAGGTTTGTTGGGTTTTTTTTTTCATTAAATTAGAAACTTGATGAGTGTGAAGATATATTCCTATAACATAATGATCATAATTTGTAGTGTGAAGAAGGTAGGAGCTACCAAGACCTCAAATATCCCTAAAGTGCATATAAGAAGACATCATTAATGACAAATCCCTATAGTTTGCTGGCTCTCAGAGCTGAAGGTGCTGTATATTTTCACACACAAGGTTTGGCTGATGGGCACAGCAGTACACATTGCCAGGAGAAATCTGTAATGAAATACCCCATGTTAGGTTTTCTGAGCTGTACAAAAACCCATTTATCAGCCAACCCTCTTGATGAATCTTCAATAGCCTTCAGAGGGGATGTGGTATGACACACGTAGCAATTGTTTTCTCACTGAAGCTCCATGGAGAAACTCAAAGTGATGCAAAGTGTACTTCTCAATATATATGTTTGGATTTGACAGATGGTATCTATTAGCTGGACAAAACATGGTGAAACAGAGAACTGATAAATCAACTGGCTTCCAAAGCACATTTGGTTTGATATTAACTCTTAACAAGAAGGTGATTGCAGAATTTTCTTTATAGAAGAGTTTGTAAGGATTGATGTGGACATCACTACTGTGATTTAAAAAAATGTAAATTTCATAATAATAAATTTATTAATTTCAAAAGAAGCCCTCATGTTCCTATCTCAAAAAGTGGTCATTTTCTCTGAATCTCTATGCAGTAATCTGTGGCATAACATATATAAAATATTAATACAAGCAGCAGATACATCTCAAAGCCATCCTTGTAGATTTGCATTTAAGAATGATACATGTAAACACTGCAAATAATGCCTTTGACTGCAAAAAATATAAGGACATAATGAATCTAGAATACATAGGTCTTCTTTAGTTCAAATGCTTGCCTTTTAATGCTTTGCAGCAGTTTTTTAAGCAGGAAAGTACAGGCAATCTTAGATAAGAAGAAGAATTGAAGAGAGCAACAAACTGTTGCGTGTTGTCATTGAGCGAACAACAGTCACCAAAGGAACTTGGAAGCTCATTTCATCCCAGAACTGTCTGTGAAATCACTTCCTTGAAAGAAATGTGTAAGAAATCCCACCATAGGCAGACGTGGGATGAATATTTTGTAGCACTCCTCAAGAGAGTTTATTTTAAACCCTAAAATATTGTGCTTCATATTTCTTTCAAAGTTCTTGACGTTTAGCAGAATTTTTATAAACGTTGCTTATGAAATTTCCCATAATTCCTTTTAAAAATCCCACTAAATTCATACTCCTAAGTAACTGGCATAATTTACATGGAATTTATGTGAATGCCATTTGTGTGTAATTTGTATAAATTTCCATGAAACCCATTCATCATCATCAGTCACCACATTCCTCATTCTCTTTGCTGGGATCTCAGAGCTGCTGGATACATCAGTGCGTTCATGACCCCCAAGTGTTAGGAGAGTTTCTGGGTAGTCTCTGTAATGTAGGCTCCAAGTGAAAAATAAACTCCTTTCCAAAGACCCCAAAATTTAAAAAACAATGAATAGCAAGGCTGGCAGTACAACATGATGTTCTAGTGTCATTTATCAGCATGCCTGAATCAGAGCTGTAGTATGCAAATGAGCAGATGCAATCAAAGAAATTTCATTTTGCCACAGCTGCAGGGCTGGGTTTTAGCAGGGAACTTTCCTCGAAGGTGCTGAATCCCCTCAGCTCCCACTCTCTGCTAATGTGGGTGGAGGCTACTGGTAGAAACTTGTCCCATCTTGAATAAAGATCTTTGAGAACTTCCAGAAAATCTCTGATTATAATAATTTGTTTTATAATGTGTCACTCTACACTTATGAAAAATGAGTATACTTGCCGTAATTCAAGTATTCTACAAATACTTAGCTGCACTAAAAGTGTGCCAAGTATACTAAAAATATATTACTTTCCACAAGGATATAATTTCCTAGTAATCAGAAGATATACTCTGATTCAAAAATGGCTATAATTGTTAATGTTGGTGAGAATTCCTAAGGCATCAAAGCAGAGGAATATTTGTGGTGTGAAGCTGCAGATAGGTAGTTGAGATCATCAGTGTTTAAACCATAAATGATGCACCTGCTGGAGAGACTCACGGAGGGAATACTGCAGTGTGCCAGATTGATGGCATTTTTACACTTCAGGGCAGCTTTACTGTTGGGCTGCTGAATTCAAAAAAACCTTTCACTAGGGGAAGTGAGAGTTGCCCTTTCCAGGAATTGTAGTATTAATTGCTATTAGTTTAAAAGCTTGAATCAGTTTATTTTTATTTAGTCCCCACAATCTGCCTTGAGAGCCCTTAGTGTTTTCATTGCTTCTTAATAGTTCAGGAGTTTGTAATGTGTGGCAGAATTACTAGAGGAGGCAAGAAGGAAAGGAAATTTAAAGGAGAGACAGATAGGAAAGCAGCAAAGGACACAGGTAGGGGATGAAGGATACTGTACATGAAGTGCTAAAAAAGAAGCGACCAAAAATAAAAAAGCAAGAATTGCTGTGGTAAATAAAGAGAGGAATGAACAAAAATAAGAAACACCTAATGAAAGAAACCAAAATTTGAGTACTCAAGGTCTGTGGTGGAGACAGAAGCAACCCCTATCCAAAACCAGAACAAGTTGTGTTTAATGGTTAAGATCATGCCAAGGTCAGAAATGCTGTTCTGACTGATCTGAGCTGTTGAGAGAACTCTCTGTGGCTCCTGTGCCTGCCTGACACACATGATCTGTGGCGCAGTTGGATTTTTCAGGACTGATCCCATGGTGCTTCCAGGGCAAGTTTAACTTTCCCTTGCTATGAAGTAAATAAGTTCTTTGGTCCTGTCAGAGGGGAAAAGTCACAAAAGATTTTATAATATTACTTCCCTCCTGTTCAGCACCACACCTACTCACTTTAAGATTCAAACAAACAAAAACCCCTCCAGAATTCAGGGCAGCCTATTCTTTCAACCCAGGAAACTACTTTTTCTACTGAAAATAGATTTATTCCAAGTTTTTTGTAGTATCTGGAAGGTTTGTGTCTCCTTCTAATCAATACTTCTCTGATGTCAGAACGTGTATTGCATTTGTGTTTTTAAAACCCCCAAATTACTGTTTGCTTTCTGTAATCTTTCTGGTTTTCCTGTTGTTTTAACTTCTTGCCTTCCTCTGATGTGTTCAAGGTAGTTACTTTTTTACTCTTGTTCTTTCTCATGGTTCTCTCCAACCATTTGTGACTGCAGCCTCTTCTGACTACTGCTTTTGATTTAGCTGTACATTTGTGCAAAAAGATACCATAGCTACCAAAGCAGTAGAAAAAACGGAGATTTTACAGAGACTTACATAGTTGCAGGAGAAAAGGTCAAGATACTGCATATTTTTAACAACAGGTTCAAATTCTCTCTCATGTATTTGATAAACTCCCCTTTTGCAAGGTGCACTGCAAGACAAATTTTTTATTCTGTAGCCAGGTAACCCTATACTGATCAACCCAGAATAATCTGAAGATGTTTTTAAGGATCCAAATTGAACTGTAATTACTATTTAACAGTTGTTCCCTACTAGTAATCCTTCATTTTCATGGATTCAGTGTGCTGTTTCAATGATGCATATTCATATTTTCTCAAAATTATTTCATATTGCATTCTTTATACATCCTCTCACCAACAAACTTCTCTGGCTGCAGTGACCACTGGAAAGATGTCTTTATCTTCTACTGATTGTGTTTATCTCAAGTTATTTCAACACACATAGAAGGATTTAACATGAAATGATGACAAATGATGAAAAGATGGAGCAATACAAATATTTCACCTTTACTTTTGAGATGTATATACAGGCTGAATCATGTTCAGTTGTGGCTGGAGCAAACTGGAAGATATAAATTTCTCCACAACCATCGTACAAAAGATAATATCTAACTTTAGTTCTTTATTTATCAGCTAAGCTCATAGCAATGTCTCCATTGATGGATCATCAGTATTTGACAATTCCTAAGTATTACTGAACGAGAAAGAGTAGTTCTGGCCCTGCAGACAGTGATATTTCCATGGTTATGTTGGTTATAGACAAGGGACCTGGACTGGAATACCTCAAGGCTTTGATCCTATAATTCAGCAAACGCAAGACTCCAGCAGGGCTTCCCTCTGGCTCTGAGAGCTTATATTGATTCTTAGATATTCAATAGCTTAATGCTACAGGCAGGGAAACACACAGATTTTCCTGATGTTTGCAGGTTTCAGGATGTTAAAATTATGCAAATTGAGCATGGTTTGCCCAAAAAGCAAATTAGCATTGTGCACCTGTAGCAAGCATAATATGTGTATCCCCATGAAAGTATGAACATTCAGCACATTTTTACCTCATTAGCACTCCAGGGGTAGCAGAGACTTAATTCTTTGCTGTTGCAAGCTCTGTAGCTGTTACCCACAGACATTTTACAGTTGTCCATAAAATGAGTTCAGCAAAAACAAACATAAATTTTATGAAAAGTATTGAGAAGCCAGGGTAATGATTCTTTTACAGTGAATGACTCCGCTCAGGTGTAAAACTTTTGGCATCCTGATTCTGGGAGGCATAAAAAGAAATGCCACTCCCTAGAACTGGGCTGGCTGGCTCTTCAACACTTCAAGTTTGGAAGCAGATCTCTCCTATCCGAGATGCAGAATCACAGAGCACTTGTTTGGACCACATGGGGCTGCCTTTGGAAAGGAAGACAGGGATTAAAACAGGCCTGGGAAGAGCACAATCCAAACCCCTCAGAAATGGACTTCACTGTGAATGGTGTAGAATGATGGAAGGGAATGTAAAATCCCACCTACTTATGGGGTTCTCTTGGTTTCTGTTTGATTTGTTGTTAGACAAAGTGTTGGACAAGTCTCCGCAGAGAGTTAATCGCTGATATAAAGAATAAAAGCCACGGGGTTAACCAGATTTTTCTCAAATGATTGAATCAAACAAGACTGGAACTGTTCCCTGCTAGGCTTTTGAAAAGTCTTGTTTTGAAATTTGTCTTTTAGTTGCCCTTTAAGTGTCTTATTATATGACTAATAATCCTTCAAGGCAACTTAGTTTTTATTTCCTGTTAATCACTAAAAATGTTCACTTTTTATTGAGAATGCCTTTTTTGTTCCCGGAGTTGTCCTCCTGTTCTTGTCTGGTTTATTTTTGTTTCATTCATGTTTATTTTAAGAGTTTTCAACTTTAAATGAGTTATTTTATATGGTAATTTTTATACAATGTGCTGTGCTGAACACTTCTCTCAGTTCACAAGTGTCCATGCAGATGGGATAGGTACTTCTTAGTAACATCAGAACTTTTCATTCTTTTCAGTATACACAAATGTATTGTTAAAATATTTCAAAATTCTTATATAGACACAAGATATAACCACATTAGGCACATCAACCGAGTGTGGCATGAAGCTGCATCAGCATTTTCCTCCTTTGCTGTTGAAGGGTTAATTAGATGACAAACCTCAGAATAGTTATCAACACAAACCTGAAGGTACCTTCTCAACCCATTATTCAGAAAAGCCATCAGTTTTTCAGGGGCTGGGCAGAGGATTTAATGGAGTGCAATACTGGGAAATAACATAATACCAATATTATAATACTATATGCCCTCATCTAAGATGCTTGCTGAAGTATTTGTCTCAAATATTGTCACATTTCAGGATAGGTTCAGGACTACGAGAGGAGACTCAATGACAATGATGAGACACCACAAGTTTTCTTATTAAAAACTAAGACCAAGGCTTCCTTTATGAGGAAGGGTCATAAAAACAAGTACTTCAACACATGAGCAGAAATCCACCTCTGCCAATGAACCTCAAACTGCAGAATAATAAAAAAAGAATAAATAGATTAGAAGTTAGTGTTTCTTCTCATAAATAATGAAAAAAGTACTCTGTGAAACTGCAAAGAAGCTGATTCAAATCTGTGTTGGAAAATTTTCTTTCACACAGAATTTTCTTTCACTGAACTATGAAACATACTTCTACAAGTCGCTGCTGAGGTCAAAGACTAAGCAAAATCCCACAAAGATTTGACTTTATGAAATGTTCACGATGAACATGATGAACATTGTTATAAATGGCGTTCAATTTGTGCTGAATTGGGGCTGGGTTGGGAATCGTTGTTTTGGGGTGAGTTGATGGGTGTTTGTTGTGGGTCCTGGAGAGGGGAGGTCCAGGGTTTGGTGGGGGTGGTAGTCAAAGGGGGGCAGGAGGTGGTTGGACAGGGGACTTGACCAATCATTCAATGCCCCAAGAAAATGATTGGTCCAGAATAAATATCAATAAGGACCAATGAGAACACCAGAAAATGACCAATCAATGTGCGGATCCAAACCCCACCAATCCTGGACCTGAGAGGGGTTATAAAATGAGGGTTTCAGTTGGGTTTGGGGTTTTTCTCCTTCTGAAGGACCTACTTTTTGGGGCAGAACCCAGCATGTTTGGGACATGTTGTTATCTTTGGGTTGTTGTGTGGGAGTTTGGGTTTTTCTCAAACTCCCTGTCCTCTGTAGTTTGTTTTAATAAACGAGAACCTTTTTCCTTCTCAAAATCTGGCCTCGTTCGAATTCATAACAAACATGATGAACATAATGAACAAAAATGCTCACACATTTTTGAGGATTGGTAATTTTGAGATCCAGCCTTTTATTCTTAGGAATTTTATTGGGATGCCATAGTTGTAGTGTGCAATCCTTCTGTCTTCCTTTGATGCATCTCAACCTGACCACTGTTTAGAGGCAGCCTGCTAAATTCAAAGAACCTTAATTCTCTTCCATTTAGGAGCTCAGAAAGACCTTTCCCACACCAAACTAGATGTGAGAGGGTGCCTTCTCCTTCCTTCCATGGGTTTTATTCCTTTCCAGTGTAGTTATGTTGCTGCACCATTTTGTAGCCAGAGGTACATCAGTTCTCCCACACCAAAGCTAGCCAGCTGTGTGCCAGCTGTTAGCGTAGCACTACGTGCGAGCTAATGAGCCTTGCTGGCGATTTCTTTTCTTGATAAGTGTTCCAATGGCTCTTAATCAGCAGCAGATTGTCCTCTGAGTGATGTATGACATCGTTCTCTGTGCTTTCTCCTCCTTGTGTGGCTGTGGTGCAGCTCTTCTGCAGACCTTTAGTGACCTGCTCAGTGACCAAGTGTAGCCTACTTAAATTTACAAAGTGTCCAAAAGCAGATGTGGATTTGAAGATCTTGTATTTGTTCTTTTACTTGTCCAATCAGGTGTCTGCAAAGACATCATTACTTGCCATTTTTTTTCAAGCCTATGGGATTTTTATCTCTCAGTCTGATCGCATGAATATTTTTGCAAAAATATTTGGTGTTACTGTTCAAGAGGTGCAAGATGTGAGCATCAATTAGACTTATTTAGGAATTATGCTTTTAAAAGGATACATTCATTGTTTCAAATATTGCCTGTAGTATTCCTCCTGCTCAGCTCATAGCAGACAACTGATTTAGGGATTTGGGGAAAAGACTTCTGATGTGGCATGTTTTTTACTTACATAATTAGGAACAGGCAGCTACTGTTTGCAGTAAGAGAGCTTAAAGATTATTAATACATCCATTCTCCCTTCTTTGCATTTGAAAGAATTTATCACTCATTAGTACATTGTCAAAGACAGGATTATGTCTTGGTCCTATGTACACTCACAGGGAAACCCCTGCCAACTCTCTTAGTTGCTGCCAGGAAGCCAGTGAATAGAAAATAATTTGGGTTTTTTAGGAGCATAGAAAAATAACAAGGGTTTTCTTTAAAAGCAGAGTCCTTAAGCACAGGAGCTGAAGTTTTGATCCTGGGCAGTACAAGGCCTGTGCACATCTGCCAAGGCTGTGGTTGGGGAATCTCACTGTCCCTCCCAAGAGAGTCATGAATTTTTTCCATGCTCTCTTTACTGTGACCTCATAGAGTTGATGCTGCAAGTTGAGTAGTTAACATAAATAACTTTTGCTGGAGTTTAGATGTTGAACCTCTGTTAGCACAGGATGTACTGACAGCATCCTCAAGAGTGTGAACCAAAGGTCCCAAAGCTGTTTCAGGGGCATTTCCATTGCTTTGCAGTAGTCAGTGAATACATGACAGATTCCCTTGAACAATTTTTCAGCACTGGGTTCATTATGTACACTTTCATTTTCCTCACAAAATAATTCTCCATACCTTGCCATCACTAAGGCATATAACAATTTAATAGTACAGCATCAGTAACAAGGTAAATCAGTCTAACAAATATTCCTTATGGCCTAAATTTACAACACAGGGTCCCCGTGGAATGTAAGTGAAGCTGTGTCAAGGAATTTCTCTTCATTAATACTGAAATTTTTCCCCATTTACCTGATTTGCTCAAAGGCTATGTTACACAGTAAACCTCACATTATGTAATGGTTGTGGAGTGAGTACAAATATACATTTTTAGGAGAGAAAAATATTCTCCATTGGCATGTTTCGTTGAAATAGGTGAGAAAAAACCTTAAAAGCCAGAATTAGTAGGAGGACTTTAGGACAATTACTTAGCATGATGCATAGGTTAATGGCAGTTACATGGTCACTTCCTTGCACATCACATTGAATTATTACCCTTTTTTTTTTGGTCTGGAAATGTAATTAGTCTGTGATGGATGGGAGGCTAAATCCAGCACTTGGGGTCAAGCCACACCTTATAATGGAATAGCTGCAGAGACTTTCTGCATTTTGGAACATTAATTTGCATCCAGGCTTTATCATATCTTTCTAGCCTTCCAGGCCATGTAAACTTAGAAAGCCATAGAGAGAGAACTCTCTGTCCTCATGAGAGCTGATACCATTCCTGAATCTCCTCTCATCCTGCCCCTTGCACCCTCCTGTTCTGCCATTGGGTGTTATGAGGTAATCCAGGATAGAAACAATGCCCCTTCTACTTTTTATTAAATAAAGTGTTCTATTTTTAGGACCTTGGCATTGAACTAGTGGTAATCAATATATCTCTCTAGCAGAGATAAGAGAATAATGAAAATAAATGTTCTCTAACATTTGTTTGAACATGATTTGATGACGTACTTCACTAATATTTCTATGTGAAGTAGATTGAAAATTTTCTAATAAAATATACACTGGGAAAATGTTAATTTTTTGAATTTGAAATAATGTAGAAATCTATTTATTCTAGAAAGTTTTTAGGTGAAAATTACTTATTTGGTGGGAAAGGATCTGATTATCTTTGACCCAACACAGAGGGAACTTTAAAACCTGATGTTTTTATTGTGTCTATGACATTTTAACACAGACATGCTTTATGAAAGTATTAAAAGCATTACATTTTGTTTCAGTGCAAAATGAAAACAAATACTGAACACTTGGGAGTTTCTGTGAAATATGAAATGCCAGCTTTCACTTTATATTCTTTTATACTCTCAATATTTTTCAGGGCATGTTTTTATCAGGATTTTCATCTAACATAAAATTCTTCATCATTCAGAGAGTTAAACAGAAGAGTTATGCAATATTTAAACCTTATTTAAGACTGTGAAATAGGGAGGAGGTGAAAGATACACATTGTAAAGGCAAAGTGTTATGCCTAGGCATAAAGATTAATTTTACCTAAGAAAAGTGCTGGGAATTTATTTTCAGACAAAAATGCAGTCGGGAATTTTAGCACTGATTTATTTTAAACACAGAATTTTCTGCTTAAATGGAGAGCTTGGGCTCTCTGTCCAGATAATGAAGAAAAGTATGTTTATTCAGGGGAGGCTGGGAGCAGCTCTTGTGTGCCTTTGCCACGGTGGTGGCTTGGCCAAGCTGTCCCCAGAGCCAGCCTGTCACACACCATGGACAGTGGGAGCTGCAAATGCAGAGCACTTGACACAAAAGCAGTTGGGAAGGCTTCTGTAAATTGGTGTATTTCCATCCTGATCATTCCTAACAAAGAATACGAGCTTCAGTTGAATTCTTCTTGCTGAATAGGCCGGGCAAGATGAATGTTTTTGTTCAACACTACACAGAAATGAAAAATAATTGCGGAAGGAGTGTAAAAGTGTTTCTGAGAATAAAAAATATAGGTATTTTTAATATTGGAAGATTTTTTCACTTTACCCTATAGAGCATGTGAATGAATTCTGTTGGCTTTGATGGGTTTTTTGGTTGCTTTTGCTATAATTTTAACTGTGGACTCTAAACTTGCTATGTTATCTACATAAAGATGTAAAACTTTCAATACATTATCGTTTTTGGAGACTTTACATATGAACACTTAGGACCAGAAAGCAATCAACTTAAAAAAAAAAAAAAAAACAATAAAACCCCTTTATTTAATTTTTTTAACCAAAGTTATTTCTTTGTAAGAGAAGATTTCTCTCCCCCCCCCCCCCATAAATTCCTGGAGTGCAACAGAGAGGCTCACAGCTACTTCAAAGAAAAATTTGAAGAACGTGCAAATCTTATTTTATTAGTAAAATCTAATTTAAATTTAAATGTATGGCTCTACTAAAGAGATAATACTTCCTTTTTATTAGTGTTAGGGAGCCCTGGGACTTGTAAGGGGTGGTAGTGTCCTCGGGGCCTTGGCAATTTGCGTCCATTATTTGTATTTTTAAAAAAATCCTCATTGCTCAGTTTTGCCAAGGAATTCTGAAGAATTCACATGCTGGCTTCTATTCTTAGGTGCCTTCTTTCTCTAAACAAATCAGACAAGCCACCTAACAACAGTCAGAGGAGCATCTGGGAAATAAAGAGGAACGACTCTATAGGTAAGTATATGTTCTGCTCAAATGAACACTCAAATGAGCATGCATATTTAAAGAAAACCCTTGCCATGAAGACAGAAATGACATTTGCATAATGATTTTACTGCTGCTGCATGATCTACTGCATGAATCTTTAATTTGATGCAAATTCCAGTGTTCCACAAATAAACAAAAAAACCCTTTCACATTTGTTTATACAATTACATTTTACCCTTATAATTTTTTTACCAGCTCCAGCTCCATGGATACTTATGGTTACCTTTGAAATATGGAGTAGCTTTGTTTCCTAGTTTTTGTTTCACTTCAAACTATCCATAGTCTAGGTTAATCAAGATTAAAATCTCTTGAACCATACACGAATTTCTTTCTCATTTTTGGTATGTTCTTTTTTTTTTTTTTTTAATTCTCGTTTTGCGTATTGCCTAAGTATTTCTAATACATGAAACAGATAAATAGTTTATAATCCAAATAAATTGTGTTTGGGAAAGATGAAATTTCTGCACACTCACCACAGAATTTGCAAGGCAGCACCACCGGTCCCAGGGTGGGCAGGCCATGGCTGCTCTCCAACACTGGAGTCATTCAGGTGTCATCTGCTTTTTCACCTTTGCTTTTTACATCATATCAGCACACCTCCAGGGACAAAAACTTCAGAGAGATATGAATTCCTTTGGAGAAAAGTGGCCACAAAACTTTTAGGGACGTGCACAAAAATTATTTAAGGATGAAAAACAGGAAAAAAAAAAGCATCATCTACTAAGTTTCTTCTGAGGAAATTTAAGGAGTATTCTAAGCCTTTAGTCAGCCTCAGCCTAATGAAGACACTGGCACTGGGGATAAAACTGCTCTTTACAGAGTCAGCCTTTTGCAGAAGCTCACAAACAGATGGTGGGATAACAAGCTCCCTGGTCCTGATGCAGAATTTTACCAGATAATTTTTAGAGACTTTGGTTTTTTGTTGGTATTGTTCCATTCATGGAAATGAGAATGAGAACACAAATTGTTTATGCAGGGGAAAAAGAATCCGTTTACTGGAGACAATGAGAAATGAGAGTTTCCCAAGGGAGATCAAAGGTAACAACTGCATTTTTGATAATCATAATTCATTTCCTGCATCTTCCTTTCCACGTGGGATAAATCAGCCTTGGGAGCTGGTAGCAGCAGGACACCCTTTTCCTGCATATTCATGCACACATTCATCAGTAGTGATATGGTGAGGGGTGGGAAGGAATCAGGTTGTGTTTATTCCTCATCCCTTCATGTTGCAAACAGTAGTTTAGCTCACTCCCTACTCCAGTCCTGACATTGTTTAGCTGGGGAATGAAGCTGAGGCCCACTGAAGAAAAAAAAAGTGTCTGCTGTCCAGAAAGTGTGATATTTCTGAATAATAGAAACATCCATCGCCTCCATTCATTTCCACAAATATCAATTTTGCCTGGAATTACAGTTAGAGTTCTTGAAAAGGGCTGGGAAAAAAAATGAAAACCACCAACTGATGGCAAAGGACCTCTGTGTTTCTGTCTTTTGCTTCTCTTGTTGACTTGTTTTAAAGGCAGGCACCTGAATAATTCAGACAAGTGACTTTCTATGAGATGAATTCCTGAGGAGCAGGAAGGAAACCAAGAACCTGTCAAATTTTCTTCAGCAACAAGAATTCATTTGAAAACCATGTTGATAGTTCTGAGCAAATTCCTAATTATTCTCTCTCAATAAACCATGTTACTAATGCTTTTACCAGCAACTGTTTCAGAGTTTCATTACCAGAGTGTTTCTGTGCTTCTGAATAGCTTGATGTTGCTTTCTGCAAGCAAAGTTTTTGGTTTCAAGATGCTCAGAGTTTCTCTGAGCATCTTCTGTCAGGAAAAACATAAGAAAAAGGAAATATATGCCTGCACTGTAATAGAACTTTTGTTACTGTTCTGTGATTACAGGTAGTTTCTTAGTAGTTACAAAGCCAGGACTCTTCAGAGTTATGAGCAGTGCTGACTCCAGCCTTGCTTCCTGAGTTTTCAGAGCGCAATTTGGTGAGAAAAGGATGTTGTTTCTGTTTAAATGAGCAGCTTGATGTTAAACCAGGCAGGTTAGAGGTCTAAGCAGAAAGCATGCATCCCTAAACAAGTATGAAATCTGTTCTAAGTTAATTAATTATTTTCATTACCATTTTTTTTCATTCAAAATTAAGCTGTTTGCATATTCTCCTGTTTCTTGCAAGTGTTTAATAATTATTTTTTAAACAGAATTGGGTTTTTGTTTGTTTTTGTTTTTTTGAGTTTTTTTATTTGTAATAAAGAATGTGCTTGGTCCATTTGCAATGCTCCCTGTAAATTTACATTTCTACATAAGTATTTATGAGAAATAGCAAGAGCAGGCTTGGTTTAGGCCCACCCAAGTGCAGAAAGACCAGCTGCACTCTTCAGAAAGCACTGGAAGCACATGAGCTCTCCTTCAATCAAGACTGGTGAATTTATTAGCATATGTGAGGTGGTGTGGGAGCTTCACTGGTGGAAAATAACATAGCCGGGGAAGGGGGGTTGATTAGCAGCGTGCCTTGGCTCAGGAGCTGGTTACTCAAGGTGTTGCATTAGTTAAATATTCATCCAGGCAGATGACCATCTGAGGTGCTCTCTATCATATTGCTCTTGAAATAGTAAATCCAAAACTCTGAAACACTCACCTCTTCTGATGGTTTAAAGACAACTGAGTGTAGACTAGCAAATAAGGTGTATGCTAAGAGTGTAGTAGTCTCAAGGAAATCCTCAATTTTCTTCATGATGAGAGAATGAATGTTTTGGAAAGTCACAAAGGGTTTTATATTACTATTTTTCTGTGAAATAAATGTATCTTTAAATGTTCATGTAAAATGTGTTTGCTATTTTTACACAGTGCTGATAACGTGAGAAAAGGAAAAAACTTATGTTTTCCTGAAAATTCTGTCTTGAACCATTTCAGTCGCCCAGCACACTGCTGAGAATCAAATACAGAATTCTCTGCCTGTGAAAGTGGAAAAGGAAGAAGCTGCTTTGCAGTCTTGTTTGAGTGTGTTTTTGCAGTGACACAGGTGGGCACTGGGGGACAGCATGAAGTCACAGAGGGTCTCTGTGAAGGAGCAGGATCATGGCACCTGTACACAGAAATGTATTTTATATCATAATTTCTGCTGTAGTTTCAGGGTATTTTGTAGAGATCGAAGATGAACTTCATCTCATTTCATCTTTAAACATCCATAATCACCTTCAATTAATCACCTTAAATTCCCTTTACAATAAATTGAGAGCAGAACATTGGTAACATTGCTCCAGGCAGGGCAGTCAAAGAACACATGCAAAGCGAGGTTTGTAGGTTTAGGCTATAAATTTCATCAAGGAAACTAAAAGTCTTACAAGAAGTACATCTAACTTCCAGGGGAAAATGTGTATCTTCAAGTCTAGTATAGAAGCAGCAGCCTTGAAAACTAAAAGCAAATTTGGCCCTGCTAGTTCTTCTGAAGAAAAATGTGCATGTTTGAACTGAAGTAATATCCATGGGAAACGTGGTGTCAAAGCTGATCTACCCTATTTTAGATGAGTTTCAGGGTAAGATGCATTAAACCCAGGACATCAGTTATTTTAATGACTGGATCCACAATTAGGGAAGATATTGTTGGAGTATTCAGAGAAACAGATGAGTGCCATCCTAAAATGAAGTTAATTTTTAAGGCACTGTTCTGATATTTTTTTGAGCATGGCTGTTTCCTTTCACCTGGAGATTTCCAGCCCTGTTACTGAAGTTAATATAGAGATAAATCCTGCTCCAAACATATTCAGGAAAGTATTTGCTAGGAATTTTAATAAAACAAATTTTAACTGATTTTTATAAAAATTACTGTAGCACTTCTCTCTGATAGATGATGTTAGCATTATGGGAATCATAGAATTTGTCATAGCATCAAGAAATCATACAAACAGAAAAAGACTTGTCCAGGATCCAGAGGGACAGTGTCTGCAAAACTGCCTTGAGAGCTTGGAGAAGAAACAGCTCAAAAAGTTCCCCCCAAAAAGAACAGACTCTTATGCAGTTTTGCTGGCAACAGCTTTCATTGTTCTTTTTGATTTTATTGCAATTTAAAGGTTTTGTCCTAAGTCCACTAGGTAGATTTTCCAAAGTATTCAAGCACTTCAAGATGCAAGTAAGTCCCTCAGTTCTTATTTCATTGTGAGTGGAAACATCACTGGCTGCTGGTGTTTGTTCTTAAGTGTCTAAAATACTTTAAAAACCTGCGAGTAAATTCTGCCCATCCAGATACTCTGTCACCAGAGGAATATTGAAATTCAGCCTTCTTCAGGAATTGAAGATTATATGACAGTGAAACTGACTCCTGAATGCAGGCAGCTGCTGAAGAACAGGTACTTCACACTTAGCTTTCAAATTTTGGCAGTAGTTCAGAAAAGTACTTTAATACATGCTTGAATCCCATTAAAAGTTCAATGAAAGTTAAATGTGTTCTTAAGTGTGATCCTTAATAGGAGCCGTCCTTTCCTGGAGCCTTTCAGTTGGAGAAGAACCCAACCTGGAAAACAGAAGAGAGAAAACACCAACAAAACTTCTGAAAAAAAACAGTCAAGTCCTTTTCATTACATGGTTTTCAATTTTTCACTATAATCTGTGTGTAAAAATGGCAACAAGTTGTGTTTTTCATGAGTGTTTTCAAAAATCTCTGTTGACATAGGTAATTTCCACATGGAAAAGCTGAATTTCTGAGAGGAAGATAATTTCTGTTGACCCTAAGAAGTATGTAAGTTGGTTTTGTTGTGGTGATAAGACATATATATTCTTGTCCTGTGTGCTTCTCTCTTTACCACATCCATAGCTATATTTTTATTTAATTCATAGTATATTCAAGTAATGAATTTTATTCATTGAAGTCTTTGAATAGTGCAAACCAGAGACAGACTAAAGCTAACTAGGACCCACACGAATCAAACTCTTGTCTCTGCTGCAAATTTCAGACATTTGCAAATGGAAGAAAGTTGTCCCCCCAGCTGAAAGGGCTGCCCATTTGCATATTTGGAAAGGATGTGGTGGCCTAAGAAAAAAATTAATAGCCTTCTGATGCTGAGTGAGGAAGTTCACTTGCTTGAAATTTGCTGTTTCCCATAGAAATTACATTATTTTACTGTTAATTACTGTTTTTTGTCATTTTGGGCTCAATCTCTGTTACAGAACTGAAGCAGTAATTTCTGTTTTCGCTGAGGGCTTGAATTGAAATTTGATTTTATATATTGGGCAGAGGATGCCTCAAGAAGGGACCCTGGATTTACAGCTTTCCTATGGCACAAATTGCAGTCTAATATCCTTTAATTTGTTTGTTTCCTGGAGGAGGGGAAAAAAAAGCAAAAAAACACGTACAAAATATGCTAAAGCCAACAAAGTCTCAGGAAAAAACCTCCTCCTCAGCTTCTGCAGTACTGATATAAGAAATTGATTCAGCTGGTGTAAATCCGTGACCTCTGCGAGGGCTCCGACTCACTGCCTGTGTCATTACTCGATTTCCAATGGAAAGAGAGGGCATGACAAGAACTATTTGCAGCCATTTCCAGTCAGTGCTTATGATAGCTCTAACCTCAGGGTCAGGGATTAGTGTGTTTTGCAGTTTAATTCATTGACTATCTGGCCCCAACTCTAGAAAGAAGGGAAGCACGGGAAAGGCAGAGAGGCAGCACAATTCCAAGCAGCATAATTCAGTGCTTGTGGCACAGTTGGCTATTTACCTTTCAGATGGACAAAGTGCAGTCAAGAGACATTTTCTGTGTTGTAGACTGATGAGTCCTGAACCTTGTCACACAGGGTAGGTGGCCTAATGTTTACTTAATGTCTATGTCTTTGCTAAATTTTCTATCCAGCCTCCGTGTGTTTAGACATCAGCCGTGGGTGTATGTTTGAGGCGTTGTACTTATTACTCACACTATTTTTGGTTTTTTAATAGAAGTTGTAACCGTGGTTCTAACCAAACATTTCAGCATCCAAATCATCCTTTGGTCTGCTGACATTGTTAAAAAAAAACCAAACAAAAACCAAACAAACCAAAATCATTAAACCTTTTTCCCCCCAGAGATTTACATCATAATTCAGTTAAAGAATGCCAACCCATCCAGAGTAGTTGTGTATTCCCCAAACACTGCATATGTGGCTTCAGAAATTTACTGGCTTTGCTTTCCACAAGTAAAATACATCATCCAAGTAGTTTATGTCCTCTTCCTCCTGATATTGTGACCGTCTTGAATGTAAAAGAAATCTTGATTTAGATTTGTATTTGCTTCATGGTTCATTCACTCAGCCATCCAGATCTGTCATATATCATCATCTATATTCGTTGTTGGAATCATTAACTTGCATGAGATAGAGAAGTTCCCAGAAATATGCAACACTCACACAACCAATAAATTTAATACAGGAAAAGACCAAAAGTCTGAGAAATAAAATTCCACTTCAGACAATACTGATAATATATATCTTCCTGACAGGTGCTCTGGGGTAAATACAAGCCTTGCTAACTTTTTTGGAGTCATTTATTGAAGGATCCTCCTCTGATTTATGTATATAAATAAAATAACTATAAAAGATAATAACTATAATATGATGCCTTGTGTATACTCCACACACTGTGTTATTACACGTATGTATTCCAAACCAAGGACTGCAAAACTGATCAGTTTAAGGCATACTTTGAATAAATTAAAAATACTCTACCAAACAATGTATTTTTGGATTAGGATGATAAGAAACTGAAGTCTAATGTTACAGTCGTACTTTTAATCTTCTTTCTTTAATTATGTGTTAATGAGTTTAGCCAACATAGATGAAAAGACTGAGCAACACAGTCATAAGGATAAAAAAGAATACTAAGGAGAGGTTTTCTCCTGCAAGAAAATAAGTATATGATCATAGATCTAACTACAGAGTACATATAACTCCAAAATTTTGCCACTGAAAGCTATGACTTCTTTGAAAACTGCCTCACATTTTTACTCATTTGAGTTTAAAATATGGCATTTATATTTAAAAAATTAAGAACTTTTATCTTGCAATTAACTAGAATTTCTCAGTTCTCCTCTGCTGAGGTCAGATTTTTAGAATCTCATCTAGACACTGATTTTTTTCTTTTTTTTTTTTTTTTAATTTCAGTATATAATTTTCCTCCTTTCATCACATTCTTCCTTATATTCTTCTGTCCTCATTGCTGATAGCTGTCTCCTGGCTGGCCATAGGAATTTCCTTGGTTTCTGAGGAATTTCTTTTCACTGGAAGCAAACCTTCTTCAAATACATTTCTTATGCCCATGCTGTTGAGAGCTTCAGTAAAAAAATATCACCACACCTGGATTCCTGCAGCATCCTACTGGTTCTTCTTCACCCTGGTCTTTGGAGTTGGAGGTCCCACAGTTACTCCTTTGGAGGTACCATTTTTATGCTGTTCATGTCCTGGGCATCCCTGGGGTGCAGATGCCACTCCCATAACCTCAGACCAGGCAAATAGAATGTGGTGGGTCTTCTTCTGGTTCCTCTCAGAAATTGCTTTTTTGAAAACTCTTAATTTTCTACAGAATTTGAAATTTAAAAACCACTAAGGACAGATATGGTTGCCCTATTTGAATAGAGCATTTAGAATAACCATGAAAAATTAAAGAGCAATTTTAATTAAAAAAAAAAAAAGTAAAAATAAAAATCTTTATATTGAAAGAGAAAGCATCTTAGTGGTGGAGAGCATTTGTTAGATAAGTTTAAAGGTTTTCTTTCCAGTTAGAGAAATTTTAACTGCATAAAGAGATATATGATGTCATTTCTTTCACAGCAAAGTTCAGAGTGTAATAACATGAACAATTTGCTCACTTTTTAACTGCATGTTAATTAGTGGGAATTTAGTGAGCTGCACAGAAATGAAATTCTCAGAAAATATTTGAACAGCCAGCCAGTAATCTTTACAGCTGTGGATTACAGCATCATATTTTAGAGGTTACACTTAAAGCCATTTTCTCTATTTTTCTCCATATTTTTTGTTTGCAGAAAGTTATAGCAATGTTTAATAGAAAATTTTTAGTATGAGCTGAAAAATCCCTAAAATACTTCAATTTTCGAACAGACCTGCGAGTTATGGCCTTATAATGGTGCATTGAAAAAAAATGTGTTCTGAGTGCACAAAAAAAATAGTATGGTTTGCATGTCTTTCTCTTAGGAATTTGCTCCCTACCCTGAGACCAAGTTAAGTCATTTATTACTGTACAGTTGCACACAACCTTTTAGCCCACAGTCAGTCAAGATATCGACACACTTTGTACATTCTGTGTCCACTGGGACCAAAAAAAGCTGTGGCATCCCACTGCTGCCATGGCTTGTCTCCATGGAATGAGAGTTTCCAGTGGCTCAGCTCATTTCCAGACCTAAGAGCTTTCTTGCTCTTAAAACTCAGAAATGTCAACAATGGGTAAATCTAACATCTGGGACCTCTTCGCTTCCACTGTAGAGTCACTGTGGTGCTCAGAAAGGAGCATTCAGCAAAGCATACCCACTCTCTGGAAATTAATATCATAAATACTAAATTGGGCAAAAAAGTGTAATTTTACTTAAGGGTACTTGTACAAAGGTTTAAATTATACAGAAAAGTGCTTGGTGAAGTATAGTGCACTTGGCATGTTTTATTGTTTTAATATGTTTTTAATAGTACATTTTTACCATTTTTCTTCTCATTCACCGAGTTATTATTAGGTAACTGCAATTAATAATTTAAAGGGGCTTATTCTGGCTTTTAGTACATTTATATGAGTCCCATGGCAGTAATGAGAGTTTAAAACATACAGCATACCCTTTTATCTGGGTTATAACATGAATCTTGTGGCATTGTCCATAGAATTTTAGATAGGAATTTTCCACATTAGCTTTGCATTTGTGCTATGTATGTTTTGGGGTTTGTAATCCTTTTCCTCAGATAGAAACCATAGTCTCAAGAGGATGGGCTACACCAGCTTTTTCTGTCTGAAACTTTCCAGTGTTTCTCCCTCTGGCTCATTTCCCAGGACTGGCAGAGCTGGATCTTGGGCAGACTGGCTTCCACAACCTGCAGACACCATGGATCTCCACATCACCCCAGCACATCTCTGCAGGGGCACCAAAGGGAAGGAGAGCTTTATCCACCCAGCCCTTAGGAGCTCTGCCTGTGTTTGGCCTCAACTTCACCACCCCAGTGGCTCAAAGACGTTCAGCTGGTGTTGAAAGGTGTATGAAGAATTTATGTTTAGAAGCAGAGCACTCAGGTATGAGCTGTTTCTGAAGCTTCAGCCTCACTTGTCTTTACAGGGAGGTCCAGTTAGGTCACTTCTAATTAAATGTGAAATGTGGGTCAGCTTTGTGACAGTGAGGACAACGAAGGAGTTTAGGCTTTTGCTCTTGTTCCAAGTTGAAATGACAGAACCGGCATTGCTTAAATTACAAATTAAGATTTTTTTTCCTACTCAGTGGCCGACTTCAGCCTTGTTCTTTAATCTTTTACACACATATTATTTTAGCCTAACATAATAGCTGCACTGCATTTTTAGTGTTGTGTGCAAGAGATACCCATAGATGGATCTTGTGAAGGTCATAGAGGAATATATCTACAGTAGGTCATACAGGACTCAGGTTCTCAGGGAAATTATCACTTCTGCTGCCACCACACATCGCATACACACCTTTTGTGGATGTTTCATTCTTTGGAAACTACACAATCAAGAGGTGATAATCCCATATTGCTTGCACCTACAGTATCCACCAAGATCTGAGAATTATTGGGAGTGTTTCAGGAAGACCATTTGTGAAGTTTTATCTTGTGGTTCCCTAAAGATTAAAGATCCTATTGTGATTTTATATGACTGAGTAGTAAAAACATGCTACACAACAGAAACATTTTATAGTATCATCCTCTATCTATATTTGGACAATCTTCAAGCCACACTAGCAATTTTTATGGTAGCCCCAGATGTCAGATTTTTCACGGCTCAGAGATAAAAGTCTTATTTTTTGATCTTTTTTTCTCTCTTTTCACAACATCTCACTAGCAGGACTTCAAGTAAAGTACTTTAGTCCCACAAAAGAAAACCAAAACATCACAGGGTGCTCTTGTATTCCTTTTGCCTTTTAACAGTATACATAGTAAGGAGCAGTGGATAGATTGTAAATCCTGGTAAACAAAGAATATGTATGCTGCTTTGAAGCTTGCAAGCAAATTCAGTATTAATAAAATGTTAATATTTGTTCTGAACATATGGCCAGCTTCCCTTTTCTGTGAATTTACAGGTTTCAGGAATATCCTACACTCTCCATGGAACAGAATAATGGCTTAATTGTTCTTGCAAATGACAGCTTTACTTGGCTGTGAGTTTATGAGGCAGTAAATTTGCCTCATAACTTGCAGTGTTTACCCAACACATCTCTGTGATGCTGTGAACTATTTATTATTAAGCATGTGAAGGGAAGTGAAATGATCATATAGGCATTCAAAGGAGTCTTATTTTGAGGAAAGAATCTATTCTTCCATCAGGGTCAAAGTCTCTCATTCTCTTCCCAGTTCCTTTCAAATACAGGTTCATTGATGTCACTATTCTTACAGTGATGCAAGAGGTCAGATGGAGATGGCTGAATAGCTTGTATAACTAAGAAATATTCAATTTAATCTATAGGCTAGGTACTTTTAGTCATGCATGGAGGTGATGCTCAAGGAAAGAGTGGATTAATATGAATGACTGTTCTGAATTGTTCTGAAGAGTCTTATAACCAAATCACAGATTTATGGATTATATCTATCTATCTATCTATCTATCTATCTATCTATCTATCTATCTATCTATACACACATATATATACACATATACGTATGTGTATGTATGTATTTATATAACAAAACCAGGATTCCCCTGAATTCATCTATGTTTCCAGTAACATGGAACTTGCTGAATGAAAGAGCCTTAAAGATCAAATATTTTCTGAATGAGATATGATGCCTTTTATTTTATATATTTTACCCTTAAATGTGATTTTTTTTCACACTTGTAACATTGAAATTTTTTAACCATTGTAGTTTTTAGGCTGTTTTTATAATGGTTGCAAGTATGCAATATCATACATAACTTCAGTGGCAATAATTTAATGGGCTGGTACCTAAGTTCTGTAAAAATACACATCTGTTCTCAGATTAATTAATTGTATGCAATGCATTGTATGCACTGCATGGTTAGTCATTCTTAATGGTTCTAGTGTATGCTAATGCTAAATAAAGTATGTTAATCCATCCTGTGAAGTCTGGCTTCCCCTTGATGTATACAAGCAATGACTCCTAACATTTGTGAGAGCTAAGCCTTATTTATTGTTAACTGGGAAATAAATAGTTCAGTGACAAGGAAGTCCTCATTGTCAGTAAAGCAGTTTTGCATGAGAGCAAACAAACAAGTAAAATCAAAATAAAACCATTTCCCCTTTTAAATGCTTTAATCTTTCAGTGATATTTGTCCCTATAGCCCAGTTTCTGTACACTGGTATAGATACTGTAGGTATATTCCTGGAACAATAACCAGGTGTGAATATTATCAGTGCTCTGCATGAAGATAAGAAGTGTGGTTTTGTTGTCATCTCAGACCCTGAAACAGGCTGATCATAGGAATTTCAGAAACCTGTTTCACACCAGCATTATTATTAATTTTCTAGAGCTCCTTTCTTTTAAGTGGTGTCTCTAGGAACTTAAAAGAAGTTAGTCAGGTCCCTTTAAAAATGCTGCATTGCCTGTTGAAGTATGATATTCAGGAAGCTGGGGACAATGAGGTTTTTCTTGATTTTAAATACTCTGGATTATTATTTGTTTTAAGTTTCTTTAATTTCGTCATTCAGTTTTATTGCAGGTAACATGTTCTTTGCACAGTGATACCTGGCTGAACATTTGCTTCATTATCTTTCATTGCTCATGCATTGACTTTCTGGTTTTAGAGCAAAACTGTGATCAGTTAAAGAGAGGGAAAGAAGGGTGAAGATGGCAGCTGGGGGTGGCAATGAATATTTTCCAGCATGCTTTCCTCTAGCAGTACATAGACCAAGCTTTGCTCAAAATTTGTATTTTTATTCTTTTATCTACCCTGAATAGGTTAGAGGTGATTCACAAGTGCTTGTTCAAGTGCAGGCAGTGTGGGATGGCTGGTTGCTCACCTGCTTGCAGGTGAATTGTTTGGTAACTCAGGATTTCCCGTGTCTCAGAGAATAATGCACCCTAAATAACTCACCCTAGGTTAAAGCTTAGGATCTTTCAAATAAGACCCTGCAGAAATGTATGTAGCTTAGGTTAAATCTGACTTCCTTTCCAAAAAACAGATGATTTCCTCCTGATCAGAATTATGGCAATCAACAAGCATTGACTGATACAGAGAAAGCAAAGGAAAATTTCTGAATAGCCAGAGAATGTCACAGCATGATTTGAAAACCTCTTTACAGAGGGATGCATCCTGATATTTTAATTATCCTATCTGGTAATGTAATCAAAAGCTAATTATGAATCATAGTTATTTTCAATGATACACTGTGGAAAAGAACTGAGGGTGAAAAATGAGGACAAAACAAATCATAGTCTCATCTGCTAAATCTCTGATTGAGCTGTCCTTCTGATCAATGTAGACTGCTGACTGCCAGCTTTTTCTTTCAGTGCTGTCATTCTCATTGTATGGTTATTTGTCTACTTCATCTAATAAGGGGTTATTCCTAAATTTAGGGGGAAATTTATGGACAAATTGGACTGAATCACATTGAGTGGCTGCTTCTACAGTATGCATTTCAGCTGTACTCACAAACATGTCCCAACTGCTGTTGCTATTTTGTACAGCTTCAACTTCTTTTGCCCAGGAATTAACAGCAACAAAGCAGGGAAATCTTTATTCTCTATTCCATGACCTCTTCTCTGTAGATCCTGCGTATTTGTTTCTGCTTTATCCAGCAATCACCAAGTTCAGTGCACTAAATCTGCAATCCAACACAAATGTGCGTGTCTTGAGTACTGGTGTTTGCATCCCTCATGGGGAGCAGGTTCTGTGTGAGATTTAGCACGCAGTGTGCAAAGGATGGCATCACCTCACTCGGCGAGGCTCACTGTCCTTGTGAAATTTGTGCCTGCATCAGCTGCAAAAAGAAAAGCAGCTGCCTTTTATCAGTGTGTCTGCATACTGTAAACAATTTTAGATGAAACCTTTATACTTTCACATGTTTTTTGAAACAATCCTTTTTTTTTTTGTTTTCCATTGACAATTTGCCAAACTATTTTTTTTTTGCCTTGTTAGTAATCCACGGTTGCTGGTAGTTCAAATCAAATAGACAACCATAAAATATATCTGAGAGACATAAATCCTAGTGCAAAAACCTTTTTCCTCCTTGTCCAGCATAAAAAGGAGATATGGTATAAGAATTTTCTTAATGAAATCTGGCCAGCTAATTATCCATTAGCTCATCTGTGCATTCCAGGAGAAAAAAAAAAAAAGAAAAAAAAAGTTTGGGTAATGCATACACCTGAAAACATATGAATAGTGATTTTCTAGTCTTTACTTTTCTTCTGTTGTAGAATTGTGGTCAGAACTTGCAAATGGACAGTGCAAATGGACTCTAGCTTTCTGTTACCATGAAACCCCTGATACTACCCTCTAGAATTATAGGTATTGTCTAACACAAGGCAAATTTTGAAATGCATTCCACATCGTTGTCAGCAGAGACAATATTCTTTTTATTGAAATATTAAAGGAATATTTTTGTTCCAGGGAAGAGAATATTATTTTCTGATATTAAGTAGGCTTTGAGGCACGTTTCTGATTCAAAAAATATTGCAGTCTATGACAGTGATAAATGTATGGCAGTCAGAGCTCATGGTTTACCTCAAGCACAGAATGAACACTGGACAAAAAAACAACAACAAAAAAGAAAACAGGAGTTTTGTCTCTCAGGTGCCTCTTTAAGCATGAAGATGATGATGACCTGTCCTATACTCAAGTTTCCAAAGAGCAGAAATGAAAAATATGTATTCTGATAGTTCTATTACTTTTATACTCCACTTTTTATTTCTATTACTTTTTAATTCTGTTTCCTTGGACTCAGGTTGAACTTGTAAACCACGTACAGAAAAATTCATGTCCAAAATTTTTAATGGCAGGTTGCTGAATTCTCATTCAACAGTTTTTCTCAGAAAAAAATGATCTTTTTCTTGCCATAGACTGAAAAAATGAATTATAACAGATAATATTTTTAAAAAGTGGTATTGGTTAAGATTTCCCAGACCTTATATGAATAGGTCAATATCCTTAAATAAATATGTAATTTTTAAGTTGTTATAAGCTTCAAGTCTGTCCTCTTCAAGACAAAATTCTTCTTGGAAATGTATGACATTTATTCTATTTGGAATTAATCTCCTTTATGTTGCACAGATTTTGAATATTTCACTTCCTCTGCTGTTTTTCAAGTAATGTGTTTTGGTACAAAATACTTGCATAATTTAGGTTACTTATTTTATGGATTTTTCTTTTCTTTTCTTTTCTTTTCTTTTCTTTTCTTTTCTTTTCTTTTCTTTTCTTTTCTTTTCTTTTCTTTTCTTTTCTTTTCTTTTCTTTTCTTTTCTTTTCTTTTCTTTTCTTTTCTTTTCTTTTCTTTTCTTTTCTTTAATTCTGAAGCTAGGATATAAAAACAATCACTTAAATTAGTGACACTTATAAATAGCTGTGGATGAGTTCCTTCCTTCTACATTATAGAAATAGAAAACCCATGCAATAGAACCCATATGGGAACAGCTCAATGCCTGGTGCCTGCTACTTCTTCCTTACACATTTTGTTTCACATGTTGGCATCCTTTCATTAGATTATGAAAACTTTGATTCCCTGGCACTTAGATTGAGAAACTGATTTTTACAACGCAAACATCAAGGTCATGATACTTCAGGCATTTTTGGACATGTCTTCAGTCAAGTATGGATTTTAAACTTCACTCAACTGTCTTGGTGCTTATTGACATCCTTTCTGCCTGTTCCAATGACAGGCAGCTGGTATCATATTTCTGTAATTCTTTCATCATTAAAGAATCACAGAGGCTCAGGGATATCTCCTCACTCTGGGGAGGCATAAGCACAACCTTAGTCCATGTAGAGAAGTAAGACAAATATTAGAAGTGCACAGATCCACAAGTTGTAACTTCTTCTTTGAAATCTTCTTGGAGTAACAGAGAACATTTCCCTGCCTTAGGGTAAAATCTATTACTAAATTAAAAAAAATTATGTTCCTACAAAAAGATACATCCAGGGGCATCTAGCATGTGAATATTAACACATGAACAGATAGATGTATATGAATTTATGTGCATAAGTGCATCTGGCTAACTCTGTACTGTGGAAACCCAGGGCACTGGGAATATTTCTCTGTCTGCTCTGGGGTGCCCTGACCCCCAGGGCAGCACTGACTTTGACCCTCACTCATGGAGAAAGTTTTCTAGACTTCAAGACAGACAACATTCCACAAAAGTGTGAAATAGATTATAGAGAGAAGTGTAGGTGTATCACTTGGTGAGAAATTCAGGTTTTGGGATTTTTAGTATGTTGTGGATGGAAGCAAGATGGAGGGCATAGGGTGTCATCCTGGGTTTCTTCTTCATGCTTCTTCTTCCTTCTTCTCCATGGGTTTGGGTGATGTTTTGGAATTGGGCAGAAAAGTCTGCATTGTGAGCTTCCAGGGATCAGTTATTGGGTTAAAAGGGAAAATAATCCAGGTGTCAGCTCTTAATTGGATAGTTTAGTCTTAAAAGACCCTGTAACAAGAGATTGTTGGCCATTTTGTGCCTTGCTGCTGAACTCATGGTTGTGAGACTGTTTTACTGATAAGAAATAATAAACAGCTGAGTCCTAACATGAAACTACCATCTCCAGTGCCTTCAATTCAGACCCAGAGAAACCGATACTGTACCTTCCTGGGACAAGTTTAAAAAGGAAAAATTCTTTTAAGTTTTAATAATAATAATCTCACCAGATTCTTGATCAGACCCAAAGAAGTTTACAAAAAGCCAGTGTACTTAATCCCTCTGTTTCTGGAGTGAGGAAAACCATTGATGGTGCCATTTTTTTAAGCGTGCGTTGATTCATTCGGCGCCACGTGTGCGACAGCCTCGCTGTTATGTAACGATCTGCCCACACCACCACACGTACCTTCCCATCTTGCCTGCCTCTCTCATCAGCCTCGCAATTAAAGTCTGGGCTGATCCCTCCTGGCAGCTCACCATCTGCAAAACGGGAAGAGCTGGCTTTGTTGTGATTTCACACTTCTCTTGATTAGGCCCGCTTCTGCCTGAGAGCCACCAGGAAGGCGGCGGCTGCAGCCGCGCGTTCCGCGGGGACAGACACGCGGAGAGGCCACAGTGGCAGGGAGCAATCTGGAGCACACAACGGTGCTGTCCGAAGCTGTTAGCTGCTTTTACACTTTCAGAGCTGCATGTTATGAAATCAGTGGTCTGGTTTCAAGGCAGACAGGTCTGCCTTCCTAGAGGGAGTCGTGCATATTGTTTTATGTATGACCTTGCAGCCCGTTTCTGGGGAGATAAATGCAACAGGAAGGGTGAAGCTAGCTAAAGTTCTGCAAGCAGAAGAAAGTTTTTTAAGTGACAGTGGTCAGAAAATAAAATTCCTTTTCATTGCTGGTGTTCTTGTATATCACTTTCCCCTTCTCTGGCTGCAAGACCACAGAAAGCAGTTTATTAAGTATTACGGTCAATGATCTGTCACTGCTACTTCTTGAGATTGGCAGCACTCAGAAGTGCTCCCTGTGAAAGTTTTTTCAAACCTTTTCACAGTCAAATCACACTTTTTATAGGATGGTAAGAAGCTATTACGGTCATTCTGCTTGCCCTGTTCCTTCGTATGAACCTCAGTAGGTAACCATAAAATTCCCCCTTCTATGTCACAACTCTATAAGTGATAACTCTGCCTGGAGAGAGCTATTGTTTTTTTCAATTAAAGACACTGTGAAGTGAAATGAATATGGCCTCATTGTAGAAATGGCTCCATTTATTTCCAGTATAAAAAAAAAATATATATACTGCATTTCTTGTTTAAATTTTATGTGGTTGTCTAATATATACATAATCCTCTTTTTTAGAATATGTAAACTAATAAACTTTTGATTTGCTTCATTTCTCTGACAATAAACTTCCCTCAGCTGGACATGATTGTGACAATTTCTTCTTTTCTCAGCTTGTTTTAACATTTTCTCCTTTTACTGTGAATCTCCTTGGCTGAGTTCTTCCTGATCATCATGAGATTTTCCCAAGGGAGCAAGAGGATTCCTTTTTAACAATACAATTTATATAGCGATTTTTCAAAATTAATGCACTAGAGTAACTCATTAATCCATTTTTGTCTTTTGAGAAGACCCTGGCTACCCACAGTCTTTTTCTGGATCTCTGTCTCAGCCCATCAGACTACAGACCAATTTCAGGGAGACTGAATGCAGAAACAGTATTTTTCATATCAAGAATATGGTTTTGTTTCAAATACGTGGAAAGCCTGAAGTTGTGGCTGAGAAGCCCATAGAGCTCTGATTTTCCATTATAGTATGATCTCAAGACATTTTTAAGTCTCAAGTTATTTCCAAAGTTGCCAGGGCATTACTGCCATCCAGCAGTTTGCCATCTTCTTTTACATTAATTTCTGATATTACCTGGAACTGTGGATTTCCCTGTGCATGCAATCCTTTTATGACTCTAGCACATATTTAATATTTGATGTTTCTATCATTACTAGCACTGCTTTGAAGGCTGCTGGGGATTACACCCTTCAAATGTTAGTACAGCAAGTTTCCCATTTGAGTTGAAAGAATTATTTTTGTGTGGATCAAAGTTTACTGACACACCACAGAAAATGTTTCAGAAAAAGAGCTGGAAATGACACTGTGATCTGGAGACTAGATTTGACATTAATAACTGGTAGTTTTCATTTTGACACCATTTTTAAAAGGCATGATAATGTGAAACATTTTAATTAGATAAAATTGAAATATAATTTGATGAGTGTATATGAATATGGTAAATAGATGTGATCAGTGTTCTGTAGTGATTCATTATTGAGTTATGCCATGTAAAACAAGCATAATAACTCACATTGAACAAGCATTTTTAAACAGTTGCATTTTTTTCAATCTTGTACTCAAGCCACTGTTTTCCTCTTGAATTCCAGTAAATTCTTTATAAAGGTATTTGTGAGCTATTTGTGTGCACATCCACATATTAGTGGAGAGATGCTCATCCTGATAACAAAAATATGTACTCATATAGTAGTCATCTGGAGATAAACTGACATATGCCCCAAATACTTGGCTTATTGGAGCCATTCTTGTTAAAAAAGCAAAATTTCCAAGTGTTTACTGATAATAACATCTATGCACCCACAAGACTGCGACTGTAATTTGAGAGTCGCTTCTTATGTTCAAGGTGCCTTTATTAATTTGGAGGCTGACTGAGGAAAGTTGTCACTTTTAACTTCAGCAATTAACAAATAATTTAGGACCATGAACAGGGATAACTTTCATCAGGATACTCGTATATAAAAATACAAAAGCAGAACATTTTTTCTTATCACACCTCTAAATAGCTGGTGGAATAAATGACTTTTGAAATACACTTTGCACTTGTGCCTTCATTATTTTTTGTCAATGTGAGAAAGCATCAGGAACTCTCCTAATGCCAAAATTTAGTCTCGATTTTAGGGTTTTTAATTAATTCATATTCTCAGCACAGAAGAATCTATGCCAGAAATAAAAAACAAAACAAAACAAACAAACAAAAAAACCCAAACAAACAAAAACCGCAAACCAACCAAACAAAAAACCCACAAAAACACCACAAAGAGGAGAAAAATTATTTTTAAATGCAAGCCCCAACAAAACAGTGTTTTTAGTAGGGTGGAAAAGAAGGGATGATTCCACAACAGGGCAAAGCTCAGTCATGTGGGTTTTTCATTATATGAAATTTTCATCATTGCTTAACAGGGTTATTTGTCTGAAAGAAATATCCAAGAGAAGATCTGGATATTTTTTTGGTTGTCTTTTTTTCAGATTTAGAAAGGATTGATGCAAGAGAGAAACAATTTATAAACCTTCTGCAGGTTTAAAAACTGACATGGGCTTGATTTTCAAGCCGTATAATATAAGCTGATTGAGATAACATAACTGTGTTTTACTTTTCAGTTGTAATGAAGAGAAAGGATTTAGAAGCAGTTCTGGCATTTCTTTAATATTTTCCAGAGCCACTTAAT
>NW_005054405.1:1293498-1298834 GCF_000277835.1 Geospiza fortis | reverse complement strand
CTTTACTCTCACTACGTCATAGAAAACTTGAGTCTTTTAGGGATAACAGATACACCATGAGTTCAGTGGCATTTCTGTTTAAGGTGGAACCTAGATATTTGCTCAGGATACAGAATCCTGTGTCAGGGCCATACGGAGACACCCACCACACTGGTGGTCCTTAGCCTGTGAAAGATTTCTTTCATCACTTTTGATTTCAGCACAGTTAAAGCCTATTTGGTAGATTGTGTCTGTCCTGAAACTGAACAATTGAAGACTCAAATTCTGATTGTTTCTCCCTGAGTCTTACAGCAGATCTGTCTCTTAAACAGTTTGGGTTTTTTTAGCAATGAACATTGATTGTACGCTTCACTAGGTGCATCTGTGTGAGAAAACAACTGATTTCCATAACTGCTGCACTCATAGGAGTAGTGTAGCAGCTGGGGTGGAGCTGCTGGTGAGGATGGGTGCAGAAATAATGCTCACAAAAAAATGATTAGTTGAGAAACTGAATATAAAGGACTCCTAAAATAGCCAAAGCTAGGAGGAAGTTTCAAGGTCCAGGCAGAAGAACAAGGACAAGACTTTGCAATCCATGAACCGAAGCAAGAGACAGAAGCAGCATTAAAGATGAGAAAGAAAGCTAAATTGGAAAAAGGAACTTAGGACAGCAGGAAGGAACTGGGCACAGCTGGGTAAAAACACAGGGCAGGAGGGGATATCATAATGTTCACTCTAGAGGAACAAGCAGGAACAGGAAATCAGTAGGTGTCTGGTCCAGGGATAGCAGTATCTCCTCCTGAAAATCTTGCTTCCCCTAATTTATCAGAACTGTAATGATATGACTTTCAAATTATGAGGTTCCCCCCAACTTCAGATGTGTGTCTGTAAATACTATCCATTCATTTTTCAGATGCATTGTGAAAATGATATAATTAATATTTATGAAGCAATCAGAATATTCTTTGAGTCTGAGTTTTTTGAGTCTGAAACGTTATACTGAAAAGCACCACAAAAATAACTGTGGGAAAAGCAATGTCAGTTATCAGGGCTGGATTTGATGTAGTAAATAAAGCACTTCAAACAAGGCGAGCACAAAATATTGACTACTTGCTCAGTAAGTGAGCCACATCCATATTGTGCCCTAAGGCAGGCATTCTGTTGGAAAAGCAGTGTGTGCTCATGTAATTAAAGAGGATCTCATAATACACCCAAACAAAGGGTTCAGATAAAACTGGCACTCCAGACTTCACTCTGGCATTTCATAACTCTGGAGATCTTGACTTTACAGCTCTAAAAATGCCCATTTATAACATTCATGGACACTGCACACAGTGAAGCATCTGGATGCCTGGTGTGGTTGCAGCTCCCCATGGCTTCTCCTTAAAGAAGTGCCTGAGCTATGGAATTAGTTTCAAAAGTCTTGTGAGCCTGAAATTAATTGGCACAGTTCTTCTATATATAATAGGGAGGCCTCTTAAGTTTTCTGACCCATCTTTGGAGTAGATCAGCAAAACTTAGCAGATTAGCACCCATTTGAACTACCTACTTGTTTTTATTTTAATAGTCTGCAAGTATGGTAATAAAATCCCTTGTAAAACTAAATATTAATACACATTTTTATATGTACTAAAACTATCCAATTTAAATAAATAAGGAAAAAAAGAATGAAAGTCTGGACTGGAAGTCTGGAAAACGTGGGTGTTTACATTGTGTACTCTTTTGCTTTGTGCTAATGAGATTCCCAGGAAATTATTTTCTTGACATTTTAATGTAAAGACCACATGACCTCTAGCATTAGTTATTTCCATGAGCTAGTTAGCAAGTGAGTCCTTCAGGGCTTATGATGTCTAAAAGTAAATTAATCCTCTGAGTTTTATATGATTGCTGGATAATATTTTTGCTTGGCTATTAGTTGTGGAAAAGCTGTTCTTCTCTAGTTTTCACAGGAAAAGGTTTAAAACACCTCTGCAACCCTACTGGCCTTGTGATCAACTTGAAATTAAACATAAGGACCATCTCTTGACAGAAAGACTTTAATGTCTGCTCGCTGAAACTCACTAAAGCAACAGAGCACCACACAAGCTAGCAGCGTATGTTGATTTCTTTTTGCAATTTTTATAAAACATAACAGCAGAAGAATTGAGATAATACAGCGGGAAAAATATGAGTGGATTGGAAAAGCTTTATTTTGTATATAATTTTTTCTGTATCTGACAGTAAAAGCAACATTGTCACTTTTATGCTCTGATAAAACAATGATTTACTCATACGAATTGTAGGAGACAGAGTAAAGAAAAAAAAAAGCCATAGTTGCAAGAAATTGTGACAAATGCTGAAAGATGCATTAAATGCTGTAAAGAAATATGTGCCTTGGAATGTCTGGATGATAATGTATTCCTTGTGATCCCTGTCAAAATTCTCTGGATGGTCTGTTGTCAGAGTCTGGGGCGTTTGGGGGAGTTCATTTTTCATCCTAGCCAGTAATTTATGAGCATTTTTTAGCTCATCTTGTGTGAAGAATCTTATGCCAGTGTTCAAATGGATGCAACAGAGCCTTGCCCTCTACGGTATCCTTTGAGAACAAGCACGCAAATGTCACTGGTTCAATTCTGTATTGTGCCTGTATTCTTTCTGTAGAGTCTTGCTTAACTCTTACTGACTGTGCTCCTTTTTTGCTGATTTTTTTGCTTCATACAACTTTGCAGTACTTTTAGACAGCAATGGCAAAACTTTGCTAAAAGCCCTGACTTCCAGGAACAGCTGGTAGGAAAAATGATGGCTCAGTGGGTCAGAGATGGGAGGATAAGGACCACCTGGATTCCAGTTTGCTGATTCAATTCTCACCCAGCTTGATTGCATTGGAAAGATATTGCTGTCTGTGGACTCTTTGACTTGTGTACAGCAACTTAATACACTCCAACCACTACTGAGTTTTCATGCTACACCAGAGACTGCTATATTCAGAATTAATTGGAAGTTTTGGAAGGCTGGCCAAAGCTGTGAAGAAAATAAGCTATTCCTTAAACCCAGCAATTAGAAAAGGCCCAGTTGTTGCCTAATGGCACATTGCTGGTGGGGAAATAAGCATAAAATAAATGAGATTATTATTTTGTTACCTTGTATAGTTGGATTATTGTAAAAATTCTGTTAGCTTTTGTTCTCATAGTACCATGCTCTCAGTTGGGATCCAGATTCTCTCTCCAAGCACCATCAACTCTGAATGTCTGTACCCTACTGAAGATCTCCTATGAAAGGAATCAGTTTCCATCCTTCCAATTTACTTTCCCGTGTTTCTTTTCCTATCTGCTATTTGCCCCTCAAGAAACTATAGCTTCTGATAGCTCATTTTGCACCTACTGCTCAGGGAAACATCTCCTGTAGGGTAACCCTGACTTTTCCCTTCAAGTAGAACCTTGAAGGAGACTCCTAACAGGTAAGAGTAAAGTTGCACAACTATTTCAGCTTCAAGACATTTATGTAATATTCCAGGTTGTTCTGCACATTGGTGCAGATATAATTCTTGCTGCTGCACTTTGACAGTCACTATTGCACAGGTGGGGCAGCTCTTGGCTACCACAGTTAAAGAAGAGGTAGAGTGCAAGAGAATTAATGCAAGAAACCCTGACCCATGAACACTCTCAGGAAGAGGAAAAATGCACTACCATTCATCAGCTACATTGATAACTTGTGAACATTTAATTGGGTAATGCCACAAATACTGTGACAGGCTATCGCAGCAGCTGCAGATATTGGGTTGATTTTTACCAGCCATTGAAATCACTGCATGATCACTGCATCATGTTCCCTTTCACTTTATCCTGTTTTCCTCTCCCACCTCATTGCTGACCCTGTATTTGTTGTCCATCTCCTCAAATATCCTTGTGGCGACAAGAACACTCAATAACAGAAAATATGAAGCCTCACAGCAATACAGATATATCCTTGTTCTCTTTCCTTCCTTCTCCATGTGTCCATTGGTACTCTGTTTCACTGGAAGTACAAACAGGACCAGTTCCAAGGCTATGCCAAACACAAAATATGGGCAATGACTGCTGCTTGTGCTGCAGGAAGGAAAGGGATGCTTTTCACTGCTCTTCTCTGCATCAGCACAGCTCTCTCTGCAGGGGCCTGTGTATCAGTTTGCACTGGGAAATCAAATGCTTCAAAGCAGTGCTGCCCACAAAAAAAGAAAGCTCACTATTGATGTAACACTGCCTTTAAAGCACAGGTCTGGAAAGTATCCTCCAAGATCATGGTACAATGTTAAGTTCACTGGAGCATGGACATTCCATGCTGTCCTAAGCCTTAAGGGTTAGAAAAAAGTGCACTCAGCCTTTGCTTTTGATCTGACCAGTGCTGCTAGTGATACTTTTGCCACATTAGTACACTGACTAATTTCTTCATTAGACTACTCATAAATAATTACAGGTCACTTCTTGTAAAGTCTGTGCTTTTGCACGAAGTGCATTAGTCAGGAATCATTGCTGCTCTGAGACACAGGGCAACAGATGGCTGCAGCAATAGTAGGAATGACTGTCTCTTGCCTCAGCAGCCTGAATGTCTAGCCAGTCAAGAAAATTAGTTTGCTGTTCCCTGATTTATTTGAAATTTGCCTATTTCAACTCCAAAATGCACATGAATACTAAATTTTAAACACAGTTCTTAGATTTGTTCATTTGGAAGAAAGGGATTCTTTCCATAAGGAAACACATTATAATTTCCACACCTAACTTATAAAGCTGGACTGATATTGGAAAAAGTGTACCAATACTTAGTCTTTCTCTTTGTTTGCAAAAAAAAAAAGATACTAGAGAGTGCAAAAGGAGTCTGTCTAAGAAGTCATTTGGAAATATTCAAATTTAATATCTTACTCTGGGTTCAAGGCTTAACCCTGAAGTCATATTTGTGTTATTATTTTTTCATGGCCTTATTGAGTTCTGTAGATTTACCTGGGCTTCAGAATGCAGTTTTATAGCTATATCTAATAGAGTATGGGTACCTCCTCTTAATGAAGCCAGACATCTGGGTTTATTGCTGTATTATGACTCCTCAGTTACCATGCCAAGGGGCAGGTGGAAGACACACAAGAAAAAAAATTGGGATTTGGTGAGACAGAAAGCAGCTTCAGTGCATCTTCTGGGGTGCTTCTCATCTGATAAAAAACAAAGTCCGTATAACAACTTCCTCTGCTCCCTGGCCAGGCTTTCCTTCTGATGGTATAAAAGGCTCTAGTTGCTGTCCTTTAATCTTGGAGCATGAAAAATACAAGCCTTCATTTTGTTGCTCCTTGTTCTGAAGCAGATGCCAACTTCACAGCCAGCCTTTCTTAGCATCAGTGTGCTCACAACAGAGAC
>NW_005054405.1:1283855-1293477 GCF_000277835.1 Geospiza fortis | reverse complement strand
TTTCTTAAAGCAAACAAACAAACAGACATCTTCAAAGGACTACACAGATCAGCTTGTAGGGAATACATAGTACATAGTGGTAACTGACATTTCCATAGAAGGGAGGCTCATTTTTCATTGAGCTTTCTACAGTGAATAAAACCACACAGAGTCAGAGGTAATTGAACAAGGAATGCCAGCTTTTCACAGTTTTTCCCAGGTGTAATAACAATACATATCGTGGAGAGAAGGCCTGATAGCGTTAAATGTCCAGACAGCTCACCAGAAAAGATTCATCGCATTGTGACATCTTGATTCACAAGGTAAGAACAACCCATAAAGAAGAAGATATAATTTCTCCCTGCCTCCGTGTTTGCTTATCCTAACATCTTTAATCCCATACAGCTTCCATGCAAAATGCCAAGGCAGCACAGCCTGCAACAGCACAAGAGTTTGTGTCAGCTCACTGAGGGAGGGCAGTGTCCCTGCTCCTCCCAAAAGAGAGATCATTTTAACAGGCACATTGAAGCTCAGAAATTCTAAGTTGCAATATAAACAATTGTTATGATTCCCAACCCAGGTGGTGCTGTCAGGGATAAAAACCTGCAGTCATTTGAATGCAGCAGGATAAACACACTAGAACACTAATTTGTTCAGCTACTGTTCCAGCTTGTTACCCAGCTTTGGCAGATATAAGTGCTTAATTACAGTAGTGATGTCCACAAGTATCACAGAAGATGGTTTATCAGGTGTTTATAATGTGAACAAACATCAGGCTGAAGTACAATAAGCGACAACTCAGCCCTCTAAAATTATGCGCACAATATTGTCAGAACACAGTCAGAAAAAAAAATATTTTTGATGGGTAAGTTGTGGTATTTTCTGGAGTCCCCATGGCAGGAAGGAATGAATCTGATTGCATGTTCTTAGAAGGCTAATTTATTATTTTATGATATTATATTATATAAAAGAATGATACTAAAGAATAGTGAAAGGATACTTACAGAAGGCTTAACAAGATACTAATGAAAAACTCCTGACTCTCTCCAGAGCCCAAACACATCTGGCTGTGATTGGTCATTATGTTAAAACAATTCACCTGTTGGATAAACAATCTCCAAACACATTCCAAAGCAGCAAAACACAGGAGAAACAAACAAGATAATATTGTTTTCCTTTTTCTCTGAGGCTTCTCAACTTCCCAGGAGAAGAAATCCTGGCAAGGGGATTTTTCCAGAAAATGTGACAGTGACAGTAAGTGGCAGGTTTCACTGTGGTAGTTGGATTATGGCCAGTTTATGGTGGGACCTATGCAAGACTGGTGGAATCTGTGTGGTTTCTGCTCTGCTCTGCCTCGGCAATTTCTTCAAAGGAAAGAAGACAAGAGGTTGTAAGCCCACAGCCCTTTTGTTTCAGAGAATTCAGAATAAAATCAAATTGTAAATAAAGCATGCTCTGAAGTTTCCAGATGTTTCATGAAGCTCAAGATATTATTGCATTTAATTAGATATTATTGATTATTACATTATTATTTAAAGCTAAGGCACAGGGGTATTTGAGCAGTGACTTTGCCATGGAGATATGACATGGTAGAAGCCTCCCTTCCATTTTTGCACTGAGTTGCACAGTGTCAACACCCTTCAAAAGATCTACTAAATGGTTTTCTCAAAGAGAACAGAGCTGTATTTCATAAATACAGGTAAGCCAGTTCCTCAGTCCCTTCTCTTCCTAAGACTTGAACACACTTGTAGGTTGTTAACAGGTTAGAAGGAGAAAATTTATTAATTTAATTTATATATATATATATTTATTTTTATATTATTATTTAAAAAATACTTATTTATTTTAACTATTGTCTTTGGCTGTCCAGGAACAGCGCTCCTTCCATATTATTTTTATCCCCCTCTCCCCAGTTCCCAGTGACAAGTTTCGGTTGCAATTCTTGGTGGAAGAGATTGCAATTTCCCTCCTGCCATCAGCTTGCTGGAAGAGGCTTTGCAGTGCTGCAAGCATTAATACTTTGATTACACAATAGTTTTTGTGTTATCTCACTGTGAACACAAGAAACCATGGCACAAGTTGGGCAGCATGAATAAGCCGTGGTTAACAAGTCAATACAAGACAACCTGCAAGGCTGCATTTCAACACTTATCAATATATGAGTGTAATGCTTTTGAAATTCATTGGATAGTCATATTTGTCCTTGATTGTCACCAACTTATTAGCTGTTTTCAACTAATTAATTGACATATGAAAAAAAATTAAAAAACCAAAACAAAAACAAGATTTTAAAGTCTGGGAATGAGTAGTACAGCTCAATTTTTCTTTTAATCTGCTGTCATTTTGCTATAACCCAGACAACAAAACATAAAATGTGTGTGCATGTAATTAAAATATTGAAAAATGTATATATTTAGGAGATCTGGGGGAGTGGAGAAGACTGTTTTTCCAATTAAGTATTCTTCTGCAATGTATGAATGCTAGGTGCTGACATGCTTATATATATTAACTTTTTAAATGATGAAATTGATGTAAACTTGTGAAGCAAGACTTTTGTGTAGATTTCAGGGGGAAAAATAAGAACAGTTTTGACTGAGTAAATATACATCACCAAAAAATGGGTGACACTGAAAAGCCCTAGATACCTAATTCACACACTTGGGTGAGGTAATTAAGACTTTGAAAAACCCACTGGCTGCCAATTTGAATTTCAGACAATTTAAAATTCAAGACATCCATTGTAGTTATGATTTGAAATCTTCAGGATGTGGTGTTCTTAATGAACTGATTTTCAAGGTCTGAAAAATCTTAGCCTGTGACAAAAATAGGATTTAAGTGAACTTAAATTGACAACATTTTACACACAGCTTGGGTACTCATTAAAAGCCAAGCAAATAAAGAGGAAATATTGCTGTATCCATTCTGAGCTGGATTTTGGTACTTGCCTGAAAATATAAATTTCAGTACAAGTGGTTTTTTTGTTATTTATCTCTGGCCAGACATGCAGCCCTTTATCAGTTGAGCATTTAATTCTCACTTATACTCTGTTTTCAGAATTATAGATAGCACTTCATAGTCTTTTTGGGTGTCCTCTGAATAGGGGTGAACTCACACACATTGGGTATCCCTTAATCATTGTGAAATGGGGCTTAGGTAAAATTCTCCTGCACTGCAAGTGGCAGTATTTATCGAAGCCATGTTTGCTTTGAAAATGTGTCCAAACCAGGGAACAGCTTATCTCAGGTGAAAGAAGCAGGGCATTTTAAGCTTTGCTAAAAAAAAGGTAATTTTATCATTTAAACCTTCAGCACAGGTGTGAATACAGGTTACATCCTATCACTGCTAAGGACAGAGAAAAGCTCTTTCCACACCATTAGGCTGAAAATGGGGACTGTGGGTAGGGAAAAACCAGTCATATGGCACAGTTTATAGTGCTGCAGTACTCCTATTTCTAGGAGAATAACACTCTTGACAGAAGGTTTTTTGGGTTTTTTTTACCAGGAGTATTGATATCCTGCAAATTATGATGCACTTATTGTTGACAGAGATTCCCTTTCAATGCACTTTATCAATTAACAAGCAGAGGAGCACTCCAGGTACAGAGACCATGTGTTGTCTAAATACAGGGACAGAGAGTTTTGGCTTCCTTCTGATGACATTCTGCGCATTCAGAATAGCTTTTTGTTGTTTGTTTTTGGTTTTTTTAACATACATTTGCACAAAATAATCTAAAGCAGAACAAAACAATTATGTGGCAAAGTTAATCTCATCTAATACTCACATTAATGACCTATTTTTAGACAAAATACTGATTATTACAGTACCTCTCCTGTAAAGTCTTCTTTTATGTTTGTGTGAATGGATCTTTCAAAACAAGCTGAAACTGCCTGCATTTGGCACAATACATTAATTTTGATTGCCTTTCTTTTGTTCCCCCCAAGAGCTATTTTTCATTTCTGCTTGAGACTAAGTCCTTTTATTTTAATATGATTTTTTTTTCTAGCATAGAAACAATCAATAAGGAACCTGCCTCAATACCAGAAGAGAATGACCTTTGCATTCTCAGCTGATGATACTGCAGAAAGGTTTGACTCTGGTGTCAGGCTATTATTTCTCTACATTTTCCAACTAGGTGGAATTTTCCTAATACATCTATAAATAAAATTAAACAAAAGTAGTTTATTATAAATGAGCACAGATGTCTGTAGTTCTGCTTGAATGACAATATTTTCCTTCACCAAACATTATTTAGAGAGCCATTACAGGTTTTACTAGGAACAACTTTAAATGCAGGGAATTACTTGAGAATTTGTGAGTAGGGGTTTACAGCAGTATTGCTTCTGTGTTTTGGTGAGGTGGTCAAAATAACTGCCCTCTTATCTGAGCCTTTCTGAACCTAAGAGTTCTATAAACACCTTATAGATGTTTTCATCATTAAAATGATGTGTGTTGCTGAGTTGAGATCTTTGCTTCATGCATCCCTGCCATATGTGCTCTTATATGTTTCTATTCCCTGGCTTTGGGGAGCTGCAGAAATGGCTAGAATAATATGATAACTGAGACCTTGTGCAGGCTTCTTGTGGTACTGCTGGAGTTCTCTCCTACACCATTTAACTATTTTCCTTCAATCTATTTCTTAATCATTTTAATTATGCTTCATTACATCCCCAAAATTGCCAAATGCTAAGGTTTTTCATGGGGTCATTCATTTTAGCAAGCCGAGCATTGCACATGCTGCAGCAAAAGCTGAACACCAGGCAATTTTACATTAATCATAAATTTTTTTTACTTAAAAACTGCAAGGAAAATGTACATCCTTATCAGTTGTGGCAAGTGCTTCCAAGTGATTCACTAACAATCTGCCTGGATCAATTGTATTTGTTCCTGGCTGTGCTAGCAGCACCCCAGCACTATGAACCTGAGACAGTTCAGTTTCCTGAACAAGTGACCTCTGTCCCCATGGCAGGCACACCACTGTGGCACTGCAGCAACACCACCATCCTTTCCAGAAACACATGGCTTCAGGAAACCTCCAGGACAGCCAACAGAAATGCTGCGATGTTGATTTTATTTCACTGTTTTGTGGGAAGCCACCAGCTCCCACAAAGTGAGCTGGGAGTTTTTATGTACTAAAACTAATGGAGGTCAACGTTTGCTGTGAGTTCTCTTGATGACAAGACAAATTGGGCTTTGGTCTGCAGAATGGAGGCTCAGCTATCAAGAAAGACACTCAGCCTACTAAAGGTGGTAGAAAACTCTGCTGGTAGAGTGTTTCTAGGCAAGTCAGTGTCAGCAAAGCAGAGGGGAGCTGGCTGTAAATTGTCTATAATATAATTGTCTACTACTAGAGCAAAGTGTGGGTAGAGCAGGACACCATAGTTATCCTTACTGAAGTTTCCCCTGTGTCTAGATGCAGAATTCCTATGCAGTCAATGGAAATCTTGGTGTGTGGAGGTTTGATTTAGTGTTATTTCCCTTTGCAAGTTTTCCTCTTAGAAGATCAAAAGATCAGTCAATCTAGAATGGCAAAAGTTTTTTTTTTTTCCTTTGTTAAATTAAGTATGGAGGTCAATTAGACTACAATGTCAACCACCTCTTGTGAAAGCCTGGGGAAAACACTACTTTTATGTAAAGCAGTTGTACTACTCTTTGCAGAAATAAGGAATCATCTGAGGGGGGGAAAAAAAGAATCTATAACTGTAATTGGAAAAGAACTGTGAAAGCAAAGGGTGGTATTTGTCTCATCTTTAGTAAAAATAATGTGATGAAACAATCCTTCAGCAGGTGCCTTTCTGTATTGTTTAGGGGAAAGAAGTCAGGATCAGCGCCTTGAACAAGACACATGACTTTGTTGTAAATAAAAAAGTATCCAAAAGTGTCAGCATTTGGAAAATGTAATGGGGTTTGTCCCTTTATTTTTCAATATTATATTGGGTGACTTCCTTTGCTTCTGTTGTAAATTCTATAATGAAAAGGAGGAATTTCTAATCCTATAGTAAAAAATCCTTATTAATATGAAGAACTGCTAGGTTTTGTAGTCTTACAAGACTCTTCATGTGCTCGTATTTGGACTGCAAGTCTGGATCCTGATACAATGTCAAGATTAAAGCCTGCATGCCTGACAGCCTGTCTTACTTTTTGCCAGTTTTCATGACCTTTAAGATCACTACAGTTTGCTGAATAGGTATTAATAAAAATCAATTTTTGCTCAAAAAAATGCTTACATTTATTAACAAATTTTGCCAATTTTCTATATATTTGTTTATGATTTGCTTTGCAGTTATTTTGTCAAATTGAAATGTGTACAAAATATAAAGTGTTAAGTAGAGAAAGAAGATGTAAAATCTTCAGATCTGTGATAGGAAAAAGAAAGGGCTCTTTGACATTGCCTCCAGAGTCTGAGAGTCAAATGTAAAAAATACCAATATGATCCCAATATTGGATTCAGCTGAATGCTGAAACATTTTAAAGATTTAAAAATAACATTTTAAAGATTTAAAAATAACATTAAGAGGCTCTCATCTGAAAAAGAGAGAAAAGAAACCACTTTTCCATACACTTTGTATGACTATTATGTACACAAGCATTTTATGTATGTGCATAGCAGACCCCGACTTTTGCCTGCAGATCTTCCCCCAGGTTTTACTGCTGAGTATAATTTACCAGAAAGAGAAACACTTGTGACAGCAGTGCTCCAGGAATTATCATACTGAGATGGTTTCCATGGAAGGACTTTCTGGCAAGGGTGTGTTTGGCTACTGCAAAGAGCGGCAGCCCTGCTTTTCTATTCCCTCACTCATCCTTCCTTTAAGTGGGCAGTAGAATAGAAATCTTTCCAGCTGTGAGGATGATCCTGATGGATGAGTGTGAGCAGTAGTTGCAGTTTTGCCTGCATCATCTCTGCCACACAGCATTAGCACGAGGCCATCTTTCTTTGGAAGCCGCCATTTGACTCTTTGTTCATGGGTCTGTGCAGTGCAGCATTTCCTTAATCCAAAGGACTTCACTGAGATATTGTTGCATATATGTAATTCATCTTTGAAAAAAGAAAAAAGAAATATTTTTCTTCCTGAGAAAACATATTTAAGGATATAGCAAGGTTCTCGTTTTCTAGTTTGGACCTGTTCACACAGTCACACTGGACCAAATGCCATTAATTCATATGTTTGGCTGTCTTGTATGATTACACAATGTCTAGCCATATTAGCTTTCAATTCTGGGTGATACTTTTAGATACAATTGTAGTGTATCACTAATATTCTTCTTCTGCAAAATGTCTACAAAATTTTCCCAAAAACATATGCTACAAACCCATCTCTTGTGGTTAAGAAAGAGACCATTAATGAGTGATGTGTGCATGTTGACTCATTAACACAATGCAGACTTTTGCACAGCAGGTGCAGATTCCACGCACTTTAAATTTTATCAAGCATTTAGCTGATAGTAATGAATTCATTTTCAGATGAATATAAAGTGTATTTCAGATGATATAAAGTGTATTCCTTGGCTTACAGTTATTTCTGTAGTCATAGGGTATTAAATTATATAATTAAAATGTTTTATTTATGGCTTTAGGAAATGATAGTAATACTGATATATGAACAAAATTAATGTGGGATTTGTTTTGGTTTTTTTTTTTTTTTTTTTTTAAATACTTTTAATTCAAAGTAGTGCCTGTAGTGTGCATGAGGCAGGAAGCTCCAGAAGCTCTGGAGAAAGGACCTGTGGGCTGTGTGCTTTTGCAGGGATCACAAGGATGTCGTTGGGCTCTCTCATGAGGACAGAGCCAGGGCCAGTGCCCCTGTGTGACAGGGACAGCTGTGAGCACGGTGGGATGAGGTGACAATGGTGCCATGAGCTCTGCTGATCACCTCTCAGGTTCTCACCACATTTTGTCACTGTTGTCAAGGATCTCTTCTGAAAAAACCAAATGCAGCCTCGAAATTAAGAGGGCAAGCAATAGCTGAATGGACAAGGTTTAGGATCTGGACTCAGCAATGTTGTGTGGTCTGTAGGCATTACATTACCGATGATTTGGGGGGGATTTAGGAGATCCAGGGCCTTTTTTGGGCCATTTGTTCAGAGATCATTTTCACTGGGAACAAATGGCAAACTGAGTTGTGTTAATGAATTGTTCATTTCTGATTCAGTTCATTTCTGAGCCTGATCATATTAGGAAGGCAGTTCATGCTGATGTTCAGCTTCTGTTTTTTTCTGTGAAAGGTTCCTATACAGGGTACAAAAAAAACTTGTGCTGGACTGAGTTGCTTGCTCAAGAAATCTTTTACCTGTGTGTGTCATGCTGCCAGATCTCCTTCTGAAGGATAATATTGAACACCTTTATCTGGGAAATTAGAGAATAAATGACAGATAATTATCAAATAAGCATTGGTGGGTAAAAAAAAATCTAAAAAGGAATAACCCCATTGGGCTCATGTTCATGAAAGTTCTGAAGCTTAAAAATATATTTATTGATAAATTTCAAATGTATTGATAGAAATTTCAAAACTGTTTACAGCTAGTTTAGGTCTAAAACTCTCAAGCCTAATGTTTAAACTACTATTTGAGGCCCATTCATGGATATTATGTTTCTTCTGCATATTCATGAAAACTCTTCACTTGCACGCAATAGCTGACTAATAAAAATAATATGCTCACAGTACTAAAGAAGGAGATTACTCTGTTTATTTCCAGAATGTGTGCATCTCTTATTGCCTTTTTTGGATGCTTTTTATTGGTATGTGTATGACATTCAAAGAAATAAACTGGAACATCCTTTTTAATGTGGTAAAGTTGCAGAAAACAGTCTGTTAAGTTTCTAATAACACTATATTTCTATTAACACTATATTTCTAAGAACTTTTGCGTTAATTAATTGAGATATTAAGGTGTTGGCATGTTTCCAATTTTAAAATTTAAAAAATCAGATTTTATGAACATATTGGTCAATAAAAGCAGTGCTTATGGATTATTTGCAAAAAACCTCAAACTTTTCATTTTCATTAACTTTTCATAAGACATAGAAAATAGGTTGTAATTTCATGAGAAACTGCAAACTTTTCTTATATTATCAATAGATATTTAACTTAGAGATGACTACTGACTGTTCACTGGGGTTCTGCCAATAGATTATAGGGGCTTAATTTTGTTGTTGTACTTGAGCTGTTTCCAGATTATTACACCATTGAATATGTAAATACTAATTCTGCAAGTAATGACCAATCTGGAAATATAATGTCATATAAAGGAAATTGGCTGCATTTGCCATATTTTCAGTCTAGTACCCACACATGCTTACACTGGCACACTCCTCCCAGAATATCTCCCAAAGGATGAGGATCTCTCCCAAAGTTTTGTTTTAAAACCTTGACATCACTACTTTTGAAGGTATGTTGGAAATCAGGGAAAGACCACCACAGATTTGTCACTAATTTCTGATCTTCTCTGTCACTTCCAACCCCTTTTATTTTTGAACAGCTGTTAATAGACAGAAAGCTCTGTGTGGTCATTTATAGAGTATGTGTCACTGTGCTACACAAAACTGTGATGCTGAGCTGCTGCAGTGTGTAGTTTTGATTCTGTGGGAAAACTAGGAGCATTCCAAAGTCCTCTTGGGTCCAACTACAAAATATTTTCCATTTTA
>NW_005054405.1:1251607-1283845 GCF_000277835.1 Geospiza fortis | reverse complement strand
AGTGGGAGGCTTGGTTGCAGAAGATTGGTCAGATCTGATGCTTAATAAAATTAAACTTCAAAGACTTATTAGGCTCAACTGCAAGTACTTTCATCATCTGATCATCACTAGTTGAGGCATGTCTAGTTCACAAGTATTTCCAGAGTAACAAGATTTACTTATCCCAGCTGACCTTCAACAGAGACAAAAATGCAATTTTTTCCACATAAAAAGGCAGATGTTTATGGAATTTTTTTTCTTTTTTTACAACTGAGATGCATGTTGCTATCCCCCCAAATTAATTATAATGTTTCTAACTATTATGGCTAAAAAGATGAGTATAATAAATATTAAAAAAAACAAGCAAACAAAAAGAAACGAGAAAAGGCAGGTTCTTTTTACAATGTTGCTTTTGGAATTATAACTATTACTGAGTCCAAAGCTTAATATTATTACTTAGCATCTGATTATAGATAATTTAAAAGTGCATGATCAGCTCAATTCATCCTTCAGTTTTTAATGCATCGTTACTGAATGCAACAAGGCATTGCTTGAATAAATGCCTGTGGTGCAAGCAGAGGATCAGTTTCTGCAGAAAAAAGCAGGGAGCAGCTCCTGGGCAGTCTCAGGACAGCAGCCTGACAGACCAAGCACCTCTCCATGAGGAAACAGCACTGAGTGAAATGGAGCAATGCTGAGTAGGACAGAGGATGCATTTGAAACTGTTATGAGAGTGGACAGGGCACCCAGAATGAAGAACATTTCCTTTAAGAATGAAGAGGAATAACTTAGTATTCAGGAGGAAAAGGAGATTTATAGCAACACCAAATCAGCAGCTTACCTCAAGCATGTAGCTACTTAATGCCTTTATTCCTTGATAACCCATTTGGTTTCCCCAGTCCAACATTTTGGGAGTAAAAGAGTGAAACATTTTTCACAGGTGGCCTCTATGAAGGACCCTGAAGGCATCATCTCATCTGGAATGAAGTTGAGACTGGGCTGTAATTTTTAATGAATTTAGAACTGGTTAGGGTAAGAGCCTTGAAAATAGAGAATGCTGTTTGTCCTAGAGCAGGTGAAGTAGGGACAGCATTTATGTCATTTCTGTAAAAATTAGTTCAGCAGCAGTAAAGCATGTTCTGTAAAACAGCTGATAAACATTTCTGAAGGCCACTTGGGGGCCTCCTGTAATATATAGTGTTAAAATAGAAGGCTATAGCTGAGGTAAAAAGGAAAACCCAATTCCACACTGAAATACTGCACAATGAAACCTTTTGGGCAATGGTTACACTTGTCCATGGACAAAGAAAGAGAGGAATAAAAAATTGTAGATAATGGAAGATAAAAAGATCACAGATGCTTATCTCAGCAACTTGCAACGGACCTTGGGGTCAAAGTCTAGGAATGGTAGATCCTGAACAATTTTTGTCCATCATATGCCTCACAAGTATGATTTCCCTCATCTTTTGTACTGAATAACAACAGTTTATAGCTTCTTACCAACAGCTGTTGGGTGAAGACCTGATCACAAACACCAGTTTGGATATGTCTCTATCCAGCAGAGGGCACTGACATGCACACACAGCATTATATTTGTATTATAAAGGGTTTTTCTTGACAAAGGCTTCTTCAAAAACATTGATTAGTAGCCTAATTTCATTACTGCTGTTAATATAATAAGACATGTTTGGTATTACAAAAGTTATTATTTCTGGGCTTTTGTGTCACTCATAATTGCTTTCTCCTACTGCTAAATGATTTAAGTGAATATTTTTTAAAATTTCATGAATGCAGTAGCATTATTTTGTCTGTTTTGCCATCTAAATTACATACACTAAGCTTTTTCCTTCAGCACAATTTTGAAGGCAAATCATTTAAGCATAAATAACTTTAATCAAAAAGTATCTGACTGAAATCAATACTGAAGCACTGATTACAGCAAGTGGTATCCTCTACCTTCTTCCCAGATAAACATATCCAATACTAGTAGGAACTTCCTGCAGTTCCCATGTTATGAAAATTCCTGGCAGGAAAGTTAAAATAAGAAAATAGCTGAGCACTACAATGAACAAACTGAGCTTAGTTTTGGCTTCATAAATTCATAAATTCATGTGAATAGCTCAAGAGCATTGCTTTCCCCACTCAAATATGCTGAATATGCAAATTACCAGGGATAAAATGGAATTAAACAAGACCGATGAATCCCATTAATCACCTTACACCTAGATCACAAGATAATATAAAAATGCAACATGTTTTGATTGTCTGCTTGTGTCAGGACTGGCTAGGGCAAGAGCAAGAGGTGAGATTTCCTTTTGGAAGACCAGGAGTAAGTGGCCTTTTATAAACCTTTCTTCTTTGGGGAGTTGAATGCAGTGTCTGAGTTAACTAATCACACTGTAATTAGCAACAGGTGTCTAAACTCTCATCTCCAGAAAGTGGTGCACAAAGGGGCAAAATGGAGCACAAGTTTCATTAATCAATTAATTACCTCATTATTCATTAAAAGAAGGAAAAGTCAATAATGTTATGAATAGGAATAAATACAGAGTCAAGACTGCAAATTTGAGTAATTAAACATTGTAAATCTCTGGACTCAGTTTTGTTTTTGTCAAAATCACTGGCAGCATGCAATGAAAGCAGGAGGGGGCCATAAGAAAGTTGGAATTTTCTCTGCTGAGGCTGAGCTGTGGTTAGCTCAGTCAATACTTCAAAGAATGAGGAATTACAGTTTTCACAGGCACTTCATGTTTGCTGATCATTAGATGTCCTCCAAAGGAATGATACTTGCAGAACATAGCAAGATCTGTAACTATCAGTGTTTTCTTTCATTTCTGTTAATGTCATAACCTGCCTTGCCAAAAAAAGTGCTCCTAAAAGCTGTGTTGGCCATTATAGCCAAGGGTCTCAAGCAATTGCAGAATAGCCAGGTAGGTGAATAGATGCTTAGTTCTGCTGTCCTCTGCAATTCCAGGAACACTTGGTAAAGAGAACAGTTGCTTTTAGAACCAAGATCTCCTTTCCCTCCGATCTAGCCCAGGCTTTTGTTGATTCATATTCTCTTGTTTTATTTTTTCTTTATATTTGAAATGGAGAAATCATTCCCCAAATCCACAATCCAGAAAAACTATAGCCTGACTGTTTGCTAAGTTCCTGAATATGTTCTTGGTAGCTGATTATATTCTCTCTTTTTGATTAATGCAAGTTAAGAACAATTGACCTGAAAAATAACTCAATATGCATCAAGTAAGCAGAGAAAGCTTTTTACACAGTGGTGTGGAAATGATTTGCTGATCTAAAAAGGTGCATGTTGTATCTTCTGCTACATGTTCTTGGCTGCAATAAGAATGGCTGTTATTTGATCCAACACGAGCAATAATTTTAAGTATTCAAGGTCACTAGTCTGGAAATTCAAGATTACTTACAATTTTGTGTTACTATAAAAGTTGCATTTATGCTGTGTTTGCTTCAAAATAGAAACTATTATCCAGAGTTTTTCCCCTTTGGAAAAGATGTTCATCATTTTGACCTCAAGTTATATAGCTCTGTTTCCTCATGGAAAGCAGTAATAAATATAGAGTTTGAGGGTCTTCATAATGAATGTGCCTGTTATTTACACCCACTCTCTATATATAAACTGGCTTTTGTTATACATAAGAGTGGAAGGAAATGGTATGGAAAGAATGGCACTGTGTTATTAATGTCATATGCTCTTGTCTGTCATGGGGGGTTTTAAATTCATCTGTAATATCTGCTCCTGTGCGCTCACATTTATAATCTCTGTGTTCAATATACGCTTAGCATACTTGTAATCCCTTTTTTTTTTTTTTTCAGGTCAAATCTCTGACTCCTCAACTGCTTAGGTTTAGGAACACTAAACAGAATAAAGTAAGATTCATAACTCACATCCCCATAGTTACAAGTGCCATTCCCACTCTGCAAGAACCTTTAGGGTCCAATTAGAAGAGAAAAAAGGGAATTTTATTCCTAAGTGGAGTATTGTGGCTGACTAAAAGCATGAATGACTGATAAGATACTTTTGAGAATTCAGGTGAGAACATGTTGGTATTTGTCAACTTTGTAGAATGTGGTTTTCAACCATAAGCTGCGTTGAACAGGTTGGCTTAGAGACATCTGTAGATTTTTAGGGAAGGAAAATCCAAGTTTGCTTTGCACTTTGAGCTTCTTCTGTAAGAGGTTGCCATTTCATTCTTACATAAAAAATGTTACCATTTAATATATGCAGATCTAAATTTATCAAAGACCTCTTGGGTGTGGATGAGCTAAGGGAAGTTTACTGAAGTGAGCAATTAAAATATGGTCTTGATATTACTGGAGGATTTTTTTAATACTTTCAGTATTCTGTATTTTATGTATGTACCGACACTTGTGACTCTGGCATTAGATGACCCTGTGACCCTTGAAGGAGATTATTAATTTGCCCAAGCTGCCTGAAGGATCCTTTCATAGTTCTCTAGAGTGTTGATTCAGAGAGCTGTATGGCAGGAAATGTTAAGAGAAACCTGGAAAAAAATACAGATTGACACAGAAGGAAAAACATTAAAAAATATTGAAATAGCAGCAGATAAGGTCTATGACATAAAATTTAAAATTGCACATAAAATTGCTCTATACTGTCTCAATTTCTAGATTTAATATTGTCTCTACATTATAAATATGAAAAAGTGTTCTTACTCCTTCATTAGCATCAGTAAGATTTAAAATAAAAAACAAGTAGATTTTCTGTCTAAACTAATCAGTTTAGCAGCTGGTTCAGGCTTGTTCCTGTTAAGAGAGAGAGCCTTACATAACAGGTCTGATTTGTGCAGCACAATGAAGTTTTGAACTCAGTTTATTGTTTGCTCCCAAATGAATTCTCCTCTGTCAGACAATACATCATAGTGCGTGCAATTTGCTGACACTCCTGCTCAGGACAAATCTTCAGCGAGAGCAAAAAGCAGAGCAGTGACTTCCTGAGAGATCTTGGCCTCAAACTTCTCCAGGCATGGTAGATCATAGAGCAAACCTTATGCTTTATAAATTGCATGGCAAATGTCCATCATTTATCTTGCATTGTAAAACTCATGTGAAGTCTTAATAGCATTTTGGAATAGAACCCATGGATAAAAGCTATGCCAAGAGGTTCAGAAATGTCAAGAGATTTGTTTTTTCCAGATCCTGGAGATGCTAAGTATCTTACACATCTACTGAGGAAGACACATTTTTGGAGCTGTCTTTATGTTCTCAGAAAGATAAATGGTGCACTTTCAGTCTTTTTTTGATCTCAACATCCCCTTTTAAAAGTTGTTCTGCCCAGATCCTGAGTCTGCATATCTGACAGTATAGAGAGTGATCAAACGAGAGCCCAAGTTGATCCTCAAAGCCTGCATAAGAAAATTCCTTTTACCCACCTAATCCTTGTAAAACCTTGATGTTTGTTTAAGGTAATAATCACATAGAATCATTGAATGGTTTTGTCTGAAGGGATTACTAAAGATGATCTGGCCCAGTTTCTCAGACATGGGCTAGGGCATCTTTCCCTGGACCAGATTGTTTAAAGCCCCATCCAACCTGACTTGAGCATTTTCAGTGGTGGGGAACCCACCACTTCTCTGGACTGCCTGTACAAGGGTCTCACTATCCTCATCATAAAAAATTCCTTTCCTTAAAGCCAATCTCAATCTACCCTATAAATAAAGCACTGGATATTTAATAAAGCTACCTGGGGATCTCACTGCTGTTCAATGTTAGTGATGATGAAATGTAAACTTTTGTACATAAAGCACTTTCTATCCACTGGTCTAAGCAGTGAGTTCTTTTTTTCTCCTATTTTTTATTAACAGGGAAATAAAGCTGCCTGACTTATGTGGATTAAGACATTAAAACTTGCAGATATGTCTCTTTACTACATGTATAAAACTAATGTTTCGTGCTGGTTTTTAACCCATCTGTATTTTAGCCTGGCATTATATGGCTAACTGATTAAATTTTTATGATAACTTATGAAACAGCTCGAATCAGTTCTGTATGTTGCTATGTCCTTTCCCAACAGCAACTAATTAAATACTATGCCAACATATCTATATATATTCATTAATCCTTACTTTATTTACATTTGCTGCTGTACTTTATCTTCCTGAACACAGAGTGACCAAAACCTCCTTCTGTGGTGGAGTAGTGGAGCCAGATGAGTGAACAAACACCTCTGAGAAGTGATGTGCCTCTAAAAATGCATCATCCTCGTTTAACAAAATTTATTGTACTGTACACTTGCCCACAGCACTTCCAGTGTGGTTCTGCTTGATGAATGTGCATTCATTATGTTATCATAAGTGTAGGCTCGTGGATTTGAACCAGACAGAAATGGTTTGTGAATTCACTGACGCGATGAATTCGCAGAGGGGAAATGCCGCATTGTAAAAAGAAACTGGTTGAAGCAATTATGACATCTTGGGAAGAAGGCTTCTTGGTACAAAAAGTGCCCTCATAGTAGCAAAAGGAAGGAAAATGGGCTGCCCTAGGCTTTCATCAACTCAGAGGAAGAGCTATTCCACAAACCAGATAAATTGCAAAAGCACAGAATAAACCAAGTCTGTGATATTGTAAATCTGAGCATGCTTGTTTTCTGCTTTAGTAGCACCAATGCAATTAAGATAAAATTTACTGTTTTCTAAATGTGCAGTTAGTAGTAGATAGCAATTAATGATGCTGGGCAATGCAGAAGAGGGAATGGATGTCCACTTGGTGCCACAAGTTCATATCATTCTTATTCATTAACAGTTTCTTGCTACGAACATTTAAAACTTTGAGCCATCTTCGCATGCAGACTTGTTAGGGATGAGCTGTCAGTGTGGAAGTTTGAATTCTATCAACCACCAGAGGAAAAATAAAATCACTATATATATAATCTTACTTACTGAGTATCCAGCCAGGATGCAAGAAAAGTATAATTTGCTTTGCGGAGTTGAATGTCAGTTCTTTAATTGACTAGCAAAAAACAAACTAGAAACTACTCTTATTCACAGATCACTTTATGATAATGAACTTTTTGATAGACAAGAATATTTCACTGAAGATATAAAAAAAATCTGATCAGGAAATGCATTTAAAAGGTTCTGGAATGCTAAATGTTCACCATTTTGTTGTCAGAAAGAGCTGCATGGAGAAATCCATATACATTTTGAGAACACTCTTCTCAGTAAGCTGTATATTCCAAAATATACAAACATCTTATAGTTATACATTCCATTCACAGTTTTCTTCCAAAGACCCTGAACATCATAGTAGAGATAAGAGCACTGCATGCAGTAGATGTCTATGATTAATGTCCTTACCCAGACATAAATATCATTGCAAGTGAAGCCAAATGTAACCACACATGAAAATTCCTTTTTCCCTTTTTATTTTTTTTTTTAATTTTCCAGATTCCAAAAGTGGCATCCCTGATCTGTCTGAATTACACCACCAGTACTTAGATCAATGTTCCTGCATTTCTGGTGACAGCAGCTGATCTCTTTTCCCTGTGTTTTCCCTACGCCATAGAGGAGCTGGTTGAGGACTAAGATAACTGTAGCTTACAAGACATTGTCTTGCTGGGGATAAAGAAATTGCTGCAGCAAGCTGGACTGAATAAGAATTGGCTGTTCTGTTGAGATTTTGATTTATGTGTCTGAACTATTTATTCTCACATTTAATTTTATATTGCAACGTGCTGGATTTTACACAGGCCAATCTAGGGTGTCTGAGTGCTATTTTTAGTCCATATAAATCTCTTGCACATTCATTGTCCTATATATAATTTACATAAGGCGACATGTTAGCAGCCCATGATTAAATATGTGGCATTGCACTGGTTTAGTACAAGGGTAATTTTTCTTTTATTCTGCTTCAGATTCTGTATGGAGAGAGACATATTTTTTGTTGTTGTTGTTAGTCAAGGATTCTTTTTGCCTGCATATGTCAAAAAAGTGGTCTAACAGAGTCTCAAACATCCCCTGGACTTTCTCCAGCCTCTACATGCTAACTGTGCTTTTCTATTTCTCTGTACACAGGTTTAAGCGCTTCCCTCAGGCTGGTATGAAACCAGAAAAGTACCTGTAAGGTGGAGTGTCAGAGGTGAGTAAACAGCTCCACAACACTTTTCACTTTAATTTTGCCAGTATTTCAAGAAAATGCAGCGCTCCACACATTTTACTTGCCAGATTAAAAGGGGATTGCAGTGCTCAGTCATCTTCTGCACAGACCTGGTGTAGAAATAGAAGGAACAGGATATCTACAGCTGTAATGACTTTCCCTTGCTCCCAATGCATCCAAGTGAGAAAGTCAGCGTTAGAAAATCTAGTTACTGACTTTCCTATTTAATCTATTTAATCCAACAAAGCAAACAAGTGAATACTTGGTAAAGGACATGTACTGTGACTTGAAGTCACATCATACAGGAGTCTCATGAGAAGAGTGCACAGTCTGCATAAGAAAGAGGTATGCAAAAGCATTAGCTGTAGTCAGGAGTAAAACCTTATGATTAATGGTGATTAACACACATAAATATTATATGAAAAAAGATCATAAATAATTGAGATCCACACGAATAATAAATAGACAATGTCTTACTGAAATTTACTTTTCATGGATGATTTGTGTATTTAATGCCAGATATGAAAATCCCTCTTGAAATGATTATGATAACAAATCTCTAGCTCATCAGGTAAGTAGTTGTGTCCCTCAAAAAATACTGCAAAGAAACAAAATTAAGTAAAATAAAACGTTTTTAAGAAAAAAAAAACATTGAGAAAAGATATTATAGAATCTACCTTGCTTTGACCATTTAATGTGATTATCTTGAGTTATATCTCTGGCTTGAATTGCTGACAAAATAAGAATAAGCATGACATGATGGATAGGATCTGCCACGATAATAAGTAAAAGTCTGGAAAAAATTAAGCTGACATTTGAAGAAGGGGAGAAAATGTCAAGAAATAATTATTTTTATTCAATATTGTTTGTGAGAAGCTTATTGTCCCTAACCAGGTCTGGGCATATTGTCTGCCTATTTTACAATCTGTCTAGAGTTTCCTTTCATTAATTGAGATATAATCAATAATAACCAATTACACATAAAATGCCCTCTTCCTCCCCTTCCTTCATGCTACACCATCTTGCCCTGCCTCCCAGCTGAGAACCTTCTGAGCCATTCATTGCTCTGAACCACTCTCCTGCAAGTCACCCTCACTCCTTTATATATGTATGTAGGAAACTGGGAAGGGGATTACGAACGTGCCCTCCCTAACTGGAATGGAAAACTTGTTTATTGCATTTCTTCCTGGCAAAACACTGTCTTAAGGGACTACAAACTCCTTCAAACACTGCTCATTCACCATGTATTTGATACAAAATGGGTATCTTGGACCAAAGCCCAAGGCCAGTTACAGCTGCCTCTGCAAAATGAAGTGCTCTTGAATCCAGTTCACTTAAACAGTGAAGCTTTCTTCGTGCAGACACCACTCATCCTTTCCTGCATCAGGCTTCACTCATCCCCCACCACGTCCCTGGTGCAAGGAATGCCAGCAGAACCTCTGTAGGGCTTTTCCTTGTGTTACTGAGCCTTAAATTTTGCTAAAACCCAGTGACTTTAGCCAGGAACACACAGAGGATGTTCTACATTTCGTGACCTTATTTTACTGTCTGGTTGCTTGCACTTAGGTTGGCTCTAAGTCCGGCACTGCACATGCACATCCTTGCTTTAGATCCAGATCTTACATCGCCAACAGAAGAGGACACCTTTTCAAATCAGTCATTGTGTAGAGTCTGACACAACTTCTTGTCCTGGTTTAGGGCAAATTTGGGAGAAAACCTCCAAAAGGGGGCCCCTCCAGAATGCAAACCCACACGGCCCCTCTCCCCAACCGGTTCAGGAAGGATTCCTCAGAGAGAAGTGGAAAGAACCTGTTTATTTAACAGGCACAGCACCTCCCAGCACACAAAGTGAACAATACCAGATGACACCACTGTTTCACCACTCTGAAAAAGATGACAAATTCAGAAAGTCTCTCTTGGGGGTGGTCACTCTGTTATCAGTGCCTCTGGTGCTGGGGCAGCTGCTGCAGCCACAAGGTGCAAACTCTCTGTGTTCCCAGGTCCCAGTCTGGAGCAGGTTCCAGTAGATCCAAGAAAGGGAAAGGAAAAACAGTCCAGGGAAAAATTTGGACTGCTTAGCTAAACTAACTAATGAGCAGAAACAAAAACCAAGAGCAAAACAGGAGCAAAGCAGAAGGAAGAGCAAAGTGAAAAGCCAAGCAAAAACCAAAAGCGGCACTATGTCTTGCCCTGTCTGTGTGTCCCACCAGCCACGGGGGAGCAGCTGACAGCAAAACCAAAACAAAACATTCACTCTTCAGAGCCAGTCTTGAAGGCACAGAACATAATATCCAGCATAAACAGAACACACAAACGGAGATACAAGCATCATGATGTCACCCTAGAACACTTCTGTAAGTGTGTTTCTGAGAATGTGAATTGAGCAGCACAAGAGCTCTTCTCTCTTGACACGGGCAGTCGTTTGGTGATGTCCTCTGGCTAGCCATCACCTCGTGGCCAAGAGTGGCTGTCCCCTCTGCACCCCTCAGGTCTGTCTGGGTGGCAGCAGAGCAGGGCTGCCCAACTCCCAGAGGCAGCAAAGCTGCTCTGTGCAGCTGCTGATAGGAATCCTGAGTCCGGGAAGCCAGAACAAAGGAGACAAGAGGAGCCACTTGTATAAATTCTCAAGAGGGTTCAACCCCCAATAAGATCCAGGGACAAACAACAATGCTCCAGCAGGGCAACAATAACTTAAGAACAAAGGAAGATACAAAGCTTAACCAATAGTAGAACAGCAGGGGAGGAGCATAGGCTGGGATCAGGTTCTAGGTAACCAATAAGGGATACATGGGCAGAGATCAGGCTTGGCACACCAATGGAACTTCAAGGGAAGGGCGATGGACAAGGAAGGTTCTAGAGAAAGGGGTGGGGTTACATTTGATGAACAAGGGAAGAGAGCTGTACTTCCAGGATTGGCAGGGAAGGGTTTGGAAATCAGGGCGACTGACATAGGATTAGGTGGGGAAATAGTAATAAACAACTTCAGGGCAAAACCATTGGGGAAACCGAAGGGGTACATGGAACAAACCACCACAAACTCACAATAAGGAACACCTTAAAGTTAGAACAGAAAAACAATCTACCACACTCTCTTAGGCTTTAGGGAGAACAATGTATTTGATCTTTGAGCACTATTTTGTTCGCAGGCTCTAGATATGGTTGTTTCAAACAATCTTTGGATTTTATTTTGGGCTGAAAGCTTATTTCAACATATTTGATGGACAAAACACACCAGTATGATGTGGAATAACACCGTATTTTCCTACATCATGTAGTATCTGATAGACTTTCTTTTCCAGCTGGAAGCAATGGTGATTGGAACACTGTTTCCTAACTGTGATGCACAATGTTAAGTTCTTCATTTTGAAGCCCTTTTTCTGTATATTTAGGGGAAAAAAATGAGGTAAGGAAAAAAAATGTACCGAACCCCAGAAAACTTATCACCAAACCAGATGTTCTCATCCAGGTATCTAACTGTACACTCTCTAGTCTATTATATGCATTTTATTTCAGCAAAAAGTGACAATTTGGACCAGCATAACTCTGAAAGTCACCATTTTCCCATCCCTGTTTTATGGAAAGTCATGTAAACCATATGCAAAGTGAAAAAAATCTCTATAGAAACTAAAAAAAAGAACAGCAATTAAATCGGTAGAACATTATGATTAATTGTATTTCTTTATAAATAAATAAGAGGAAAAGCAGAGAGACTTCCTAGACAATTTTGAAATGAATCCACAGGATGCCACTGCTTTTTTCTATTCCCATGCTGATGCTGGGACATTGGTTCACTGAATCACATACATCCCCCACCCCAAAAAAAGGCATTTATAATTCACTAGAGTGAATTAATGTGGTCTTTTACATTCTAGACAGAATTTCGTGATGAAATATGGTCCTTATGAAAAATATATAAGCATATGCAGCCAGAGTTTTCTTTGCTCTGGATGCAACTGCATTAAAATTGAACCTCTGCAGGATCAGTGTGCCTTTTTACCTGCTTGTCTATGCTGGTTGCATGAAAATCACACTATTATGGGTAGAGAAGAATTAAAAGTGGTTGATGGTGTGTTCTTTCTGGATTTTCTGTGACAGTGGGACAAGGAGGGAAATTGTCTGTGTTTGAGCCAATGGGATTTTTACCCAGGACATCAGCAGAGGAAAGACTTTGTTGTGTGATTTTTGGTTAGAAAATTCTTTCCTCTGCCTAGAAAATTCGAACTCATGGCCTTATCAGTGTGCAGGGTATGAAGTCTTCTGGAAATATATGACCAGTTTCCTATGGGAGGATTCTTAATGCTCATGCTCCAGCTTTGCAGGCAAGGAACTCTCGATGCTGTTGTGTCTGAGAGAACAGGTCTGAAATAATAGACAGTTCTGGTGGGGCACAAAGGGGAGAAGATGTTATGAAGAGGGATTGGCTAAGAATGACTCATGCTGCACAGCTTCTCTCTCCAGGCAGGGCTGATCTAGGGAATTTCTGCAATATTTGCTATCTTACAGCATTCTTGCTTTAAGAAGAGAGAAGGAAAAAAAGTAAACTGCATCTGTTTGCTTTATTACACTGTCAGGATTTGATTCTTGAGCTGCTGTGCCACTACTGATGTCTTAATGGGGCCTAAGAAATAATACTTTTGGCCTACAAAGTAATAACTCTACTATAAAGACCTGCTTACTCTCTTTTGTTCTCTTTTTAATATTTGTAAGGCAACGATCCAGATAATTCATCACTGCATCAAGAAAATAAAAATGCTCTTGCCAGGGGAAACTGAAATATTACATACAGCTATCTGGAAACTCATTTACAATATTAAAAGAAGCAACTTAGAAAAAATCATGTATTTAACAACTTTCAGAAGCAGTCCATCTTTCTACCAAGATCCAGTGTTAAAATAAGGACTTTATTACAGTTTTGCACAATTTATGTATACCATGTAGCTTTTATCTTGTCCTAAACACTTCAACCTTTGCCTTAAACACTTCAACATTTACCCAGAGATCTTTGGGCTCCATTTATCTTGAAAAAAACCCAAATGTAAGCACAGTGAAGCTTAGGGTATTTTTCTCCCTCTGCAGAAATCGTATGATCTGCATCTTATGCATCTCATGTTTGGTGCAGTGTGCTGCAACCCAGGTCTTTATCAGTTCATCTGTCTTTGCTTATCATGTTTACTTGATTTTTTTTTTCACCTCAGATTTCAAGCAGGTTGAGAAGATTAACACTAAACAAAAAGTAACACTGAAGTCAAAAACATCCTGGTAACATTTATGCTTCATTGTTGATTTTCATACAAGATGCATGAAGATTTCATAAAGACACAGATAATATTTATTATACTGTTTATAAAAGGGCCAGGTCTATCTTAGAAACATCACAGTGTTAATTCTGTTTCAGAAATCACTGGCATTAGTAATTATTTTGTAATCCACAAGTGTGGGACAATTCTGTTGAGCTGCATGAGACACTGGAACTGCCCTCATCCCTCATCCTTGCCCTGCCACAGTGACCAGAATGGCAAAAGTGCTTTGAAACCAGGCTGCTGTAGTTTTTACAGTAAGTAAACAAATTCTCTAAAGAATTTCAGTGTTTATAGCCACTGTCTCACATATATTAACAGCCTTTAAATATTCTGTCAGAGTTCATGTAACAGCAGCGAACCTTTCCTTTTTTGTCACTCTTCCTGGGTGGGTTTAGGTTAGTCTGTAGTCTGCTTGTTTATCATGCCTTCCACTTACTCTGCTCTCTATTAATACATTTCTAGAGCTACCTTGGAATTATCAAGGCATGTCATGGCTGGCAAATGTGAATGTTTTGCCTCACTGCTGCTGCTGTGCCATTTTGGGAGGAGAGCAATCCAATTATGACAAGTTGTTTGCTATTAACCTTTGATTGCTGAATGTTGTTTGTTGAGATGCAAAAAGCAAGAACATAAAGGCAATTATAATTCTCTCATCCTCACTGATTTCAAACACTCTTTGCTTTCTGGCCTGTCTGTTGTGGAATGAGCTCCTGGTTTCAATTCATTCACTTACATCAATGTGCTCTTTCAAATCTGTTCTAAAAGCTCATTTATTCTCAGCATCTCATTAACCAAACAGTTGTCTCTTCTCCCCTATTATTATTTCCATTTCACCTGTCCTTTTGTAAGCCTTGTTTGTATTGCCTTTTCTTTCTTACTTCTTTAATCATGCTTATTTCATTAACTTATTTTACTGTACTATTTAAAAGTTTAGTGCCTTAGCCAGGGGTGCTAAGCAAAATCCAAAGTCAGGATCACTAAAGTGAAATCGTATCTGCAATGTGCATGAAGTAAAAGACAGACATTTGGTTCTTCATTAACACTTAAGGGTCCTATCCTGGAGCTCACTGAAACCATGGAAGTCAATTAATAGGCTGCTGTGAGCTTTGGATAAAGCCAGGTAAAATGAAAAAGCAAGGTGGAAGGAGGAATGGAATGGAATGGAATGGAATGGAATGGAATGGAATGGAATGGAATGGAAATAAAATAGGTGCAAGAGAATATATTGGAGATTCACACTAGTCACCTTTGTTTAAACATCCATTGTGATAAGTGTGCAAAAAACCTCAAACCCCAAAGTTTTTCAAAATGCAAAGTACCTATGCAGTGGCACTGATAAGAATTAAAGCCAGGATGTGAAATAATATCCATTAAACACATGGGACTAATAACCTGAAAAAGAATTCTTCCATTCTGTGTAGCATTCCTGGCTTACCAGTCAGAGTAACATACAATGTATTGAGCCCTTTGCTTCTTTTTTGAACAACACACTGAAAGTATCAAATGCCTATAGTTTTCTGCTACAGTTTGAAATACATATTTTTAAGTTAATCAGCATGTGATCGTTTGCCTTTTGTTCATTCCATATTCCCCTAAAAGCTGCAACTAAACCAAAATAGGCATTTCTGCTGAAATTCTTTTGAAACAACAAAAGAAAGGACATTTCAAACCAGATAAAATTTAGGAACTAAATTCAGCTACATGTTGTGATGTAAAATGGGATTTGACATAATTTTTGTTTTCTTAGATTTCTTTTATCTTTCAGGATTTAGAAATGAACATTCAGGCCAAAAATTAATGGTATTTCTGATATCAATCACCTATTTCATATGCAAGGTATGCAAAAATTTTCAAATGAATATTGTGTTTGCCATGATAGTGAAAGGGAATATTAGGGGTTTTTTTAAAAGAGAAAAAACTAAAATCATACTAAAATTCAAATAGATCAAGTAATTGTGGCTGTTCATCTTTACCACAGTGAAAATTTCATATCTGCCACTATAATGGGAAAAAAATAATCCATTTGTTGCTTGAGAAAAGTGTTATTTTTCACCTACCTTGACATGACATTAATAAGGAGTAAGCTCAGCAAAATGCAGTGTGAACTGTATGACTTAGCCCCAATTAAGCCTTTCAGTTAAAGCAATATTGAGCTAAGTATGGCACTGCAAATCTGGAAGACACCAAAGTTGCAAAGGTACCTTTTCAATGGTAGTATTGGAATAGTGATTTTTATCTCTCTTGGTTGTGCAGAGAACTGTTCTGTTCACAAAAGCTAAAACCCAACCATGATGACCTATTTTGAATATTTTCATACTTTTGCCTAGGAAGTAGAAGCTCTTGCTTCTAGCACCATTTCAGCTTCAATAGAGTGTATCATTTTCAGGAAGTGTACCCCAAAATACACTCTGTGTAGGTGTTCACCTGTGAGAACTGAGCTTCCAGGAAATGTTACAGTACCCTGAAACACTGGCTGATGGTAGGAGAACAATGGAAAGAAGACAATGCATAAGTTCAAACAAAAAGGCTGACAAATATTACAGATAGATTGTTGAGATTTTGTCTAGTAAACAAAAGGATTGTTGGCCTGGAAATCAATGAACCAAAATTAGTGTGTTGAAACCAATTTTGGTTCATTGATTTGGGCTTCTACAGCCCCCAAAGGGAAGATGGTCTATTTTAACAAAAGTAGAAAGGGAATCACAGTAATCACAGCAGCTGGCTTGTGATTTGATTATTGAACCAACCTTTTCTTTTCCACTGTGAAGAAATTCAGGATAGATTAAGAGATTCTTAATATTGTACTTTGAAATTATCTCAGTGGCCTCAAATGGATCTTTATTTAAAAAAAAAAGGAAAGCATTACTGGGATTCTGCACTTACCCTTTTGGGTTCCTTTTGCATTTCTGTGATTCCATTTATTCAGTTCATTGATGCTGGTCTTTTCACATGAGCTAGCAAGCTGTCCAATGACAATATTTCTTCTTGTCACTGAGGCAGATAAATGCTATCTACCTGCACCTGAGGGAAGTCTTTTGCTCTTGATGTTGATGCCTGTGCTGACACCTCTCCCTTGCCCTTAAGTGTGCAGGATCCCAGCTGCCCATTGCAGTCCTTCCTTTGCCTTCCATGGCTCTAACTCAGCACTCTGGGCACCCAAACCACTTCTAAAAGTACAGATACTGGGCTGGGAGGATGCTGGTTCATTGCTGGTACATTGCTGAGAGGATGACTGACTAGATTCAGCCTAGATTCACAGAAGGTTGGGTTTTCCTGTTGTCCACACAGAGTTTGTTCGTTTTACGGAGGCTGGTGGTGAGAATGGCTCACATATTTGAAAGCCAAATTTTGAATAAACTGATTAAATGTTATTCTGTGCTCAGTCATGAGCAACCCTCTCAACCTTCCATAATCAGATATGAAGAAGGCAATGATGCAGAATAACATTAAAAATACACTGATAGTTGTCCTGGTTTCTGCTAGGGCAAAGTTAACTTCCCAGTAGTGGTTACAGGGCTGTGGTTTGGATTCAGAATGAGAATGGTGCTGATAACACACTGATGTTTTGGGTTTTGCCAAGTTGTGTTTGTCCTAAGGCAAGGACATTTTTTCCTTGTCTCATATTCTGCCAGTGAGGAGGTACCCCAAAGAAACTGGGAGGGAACCTAACTGGGACAGATGACCAGAACTGACCAAAGGGATATTCCACACCATAGAACATCATGCTCTGTATATAAACTGGGGGAGTTACCCATGAAGAGAGACGTTGAGTTCAGGGAAGGCAGGTCTGGCACTGATCTGTGGGTGGTGAACAACTGAATTAGCACCATTTTTTAAAATATTTTTGTTTTCATTATTATTTTAATTTACTGTTATTATTGTATTTTACTTTATTTTCAATTATTAAATTGGTTTTACAAGTTTTGCTTTGATTCTCCTCCCCATTCCACCAAGGTAAAAGGAGAGAGAGGCAGGGCTTGAGCACATTAAGCTGTGTGAAAGCACATACTTTCCAGCTTAAAACCACAACAATAGTACAATAACTATCAGATATTTCAAGAAATAAGCACACACAACAAATGTGTCTCTGTTCATTTGGATCAGTGTAAGTAAAATTTGCTTTCTTCAGAGCCATGGACTTATTATTAATGAGCCACTAATTTGGCGATGATTCACGCAATAATTTTTATTTTTGTAGAGGAGCTCTAGTAGTCTTCATTTATACCCAAAAACTTTTTTTATGTTACAAAAATTAAACCAAAATTGGCTCAGCTGCTCAGAGCATGGTGCTAATAGCACAAAGGTTGTGTGCCATTCACTTACAATTTGGACTGGATGATCATTGTGGGTCCCTTCCATCTCAGCGTATCCTGTGATTCTGTGAAAACACACATCTCAATAAAATTTCCTTTAACTTAGTCATTATTTTGTCCTCTTTTTTCTTCTGTAGTAGTGATTAAGACACATAATCAAAATATTGCTAATTAAGAGTGTGACCCAGTTAAAATGAAAATAATATATAAGGATGAATAATGTTTGGAGAATATTTAGTACTGTGAAGTATCTGGGACCTTTTCAGGAGGACCAATCGGTGTTTGGGACAGGAAGGTTGACTAGTGATGTTGAACACATTATTTCACAAAAATTATTATGTCCATCCACGGAGAAAGGGACAGAGCCTTCTCAGATCTCCCATAGGGATAACAGTGTTACTCTACAGTGACTGGAAATAACTTCACATCCTAAGAGGTTCTAATCCTCAGTGCCAAGTAAGCAAAAATAGATACCGCTGGCTACACACATTCTCCTTTAGCCAGGAAAAGGCAGGAAAGAAAAAGACAAGTACTAATCTGTATGTACTGCACACACAAAGCAATCAAAGTCCTCCAACATTTACTCTGCATGGTCATATCTGAGGAGAAGGGTTGCATCTCTTCTAACTAGCCTTTTTACAAAAAACAAAACCAAAAACCAAAACAAATAAACACAAACCCCCAAACAACCAAATAAAAACCCCAAACAAACAAAAACCCAAACAAAAAGAAACACCAAAACCCAAACCAAACCAAAACAAAAAACCCCAGAAAACCAAATCCAAAGCATGTATCTGGGGACATACTATAACTAATGTGTAGTTCTGGGGTGATATCAATACATTTTTTTCCCATTCCTCTATTGTCTTCTGCATGAGATGTCTTGTACAGCCCATACTGTACTTACTGTTATCATATCCAGAAAAGTAAATAGCTGGTACAGAGCTCATATATCTGCATCTCTAGGCCAATCAAATATGTTTGATCTTAGAGCAATACCAAATGGATGTTTCAAGCTTTGGAAAGTTCACTCCTGAACTGGAACTCTGCAAATACTCTGGATATCTTTGTGGTGTTTTGAAAATTTAAAACTGATCTATGTGGTGTTGCACAACTCCTTCTGTCTCCAGGTTCTTTTTGCATATTCTATTTTGATTGTAGTCTTAATGCACAGATATATTCCCTTCAGGTGTACACACACTTTTGAAAAAAGTCATTTTTAAGGCAATCCTTGTCAGAGCCTCGAAACAATACCAAAGAGAAATATTAAATAATGTACTTTGTATTAGCTGTTGGAGGCAGCCTATATATTTAATCTGTCAAGCAGTACTTTCCTTTCTAGTGCCAACAGCAGTGTAATCACAGAAGAGCCATCTCTACAGATCTCACTTTGAGTCTTTATTAACAGGATGGAAAACCCTTCCAGCTGATAAGACTCTAGTTCCTGGTAGAAAGTTTTTTTCAAATAGTTCCACTGGGGTCGATAGGCATCAGTCAAGGATTTATTTCTGGTCCTAAGAGATTTTTGTCTGTAGAAATAGCACATTTAGAAACATGTGCATGTCCTTTAATACGTTCAGGAGGTAAGGATTAAGAATCTATACTTTGCCTGCTTTTTCTAATGAGAAATTTTAACCAAATTATGGTGTATAATGATGGTAGGAAATGACCCAATGTGAACAAGCAGAGTACTTCTGCACTCTAGCTCATTGCAAATATAATTTCAAAATGCCTGGGTTGTTTTCACAGTGTTTGTATATGGCATGAAAACTACCCATTTACCCAGGCCAGACAAACCCCCTTCTCTAGAGGCAGCTTTTCCTAAAACAGGGTTTGGTACTGGTCATCGCCCCAGAGCCCTGTTCACCACTTCTGCATATGAGGAAACTCAGCACTTCGACAGACACGGTCTTGCAAATCCAGCTGAGTAAAAGGGAAAAAGCATGATTTCAAATGTTACTTCTGAGATGTCCTGCACTAAAATTTGGTAACTGTGTGAAGGCTCACAATGCACTGTAGTCACCTGAAGCTGATGTGTTCCATTTAATACTTCCATGGGCTGAAAGCATTTCTGCCATCAGGGATGGCATCTTGTGGCGTAGGCTCTGGAATTTGCTGACAGAAAGATATCATCAGACAGTTCCTATCCTTTACTAGGCACAGGTAATTCAGAGTGAGTCCTGACATACTTTTGGAGATCTGAGGAGAGATCCTATAAGTAGGTACAAGCCCCGTTGCTTTTTATACTTCTAATTTCAGCTGGGATTCCTATTCAGCGTGTTTCTGTTTGTGCAGCCAGCTATATTGAAATAAGAGGGAATCAGTGTAAAGTTGTTTTTTGCAGGGTGTTTTAATTGTAAATTTTTGAAATCTGAGACTGTAATAAAATGAAACTCATGTGCTTATGTACATTTTTCAAAGATAAATGGATTTTTCTGTATTCTGTTAAGAAAACATGTTCAAAATAAACATCATCCAGCCATTGGTTAATAGAAGAGACTTGCCAGGCTTCAATGGGAGCAAGACTTTTTTTTTTAGTTTGTATTTTATTAAATCTCAAGACTGAGTGTCTGAAGTCAAGGTCTTAAAACTATATTGAGGTTCCTAAATGGAATACTTTGATTGGCAAGGTAATGCTAAGAAATGCCAGCATTGCTGAGTCAGTGAGAAGACTCCAGAGGATTAATTATCACAGGAATACAAAGAGTTATTATAACTGGAAAGGAGAACACCTAAAACATCTCAATCAGATACTGTTTGTCCAGGGGATAAACATGTCAAAGGAGAAAGTTTTTTGATATAACCCCTAAGAATGGAATATAATTGAGCACAAAGAAAAATGTCAAAATCATAGAATTTTTTCCTGTGGGCCTTTTCAGACCTCCTGAAACATTTTGGGTTTCCACGTGGATGCCTGCTTTTCTGAAGGCATGCTCCACTTTCAAAACAAAGAAAAACCTTTTAAAATACAGCTGCTTTGGAGTGCAAAGTCAAACTCACTGATATGTAGGGTGTGGCATCAAAACCAGGAAATTATGTTATGCTCTGTAGAAATTTTTGGGATATATAAATACTTATATAGTAGTAAGAGTCTATGCAAACTTAAAACCTCATACCCAATCCCAGGTCCCCCAGTCTATATTGCCACCAGTCCATGTGCCTTCCTCTGCTTTCCAGATTCCTCAATTGGCTGTTTTCAGTATCTGTTTATGGTCTCATTGCTGAGCTTTAAGGTGAAGAGAACAAGAAAAAAGAGACAAAAGTCTGGGAAAAGAGAGAGGCTGTCAGTAAAAGGGTGAGAATATTTTTACTACTGGTTTTAGAGACCCAAAAAACTTCTCCTGTCCTAGAAAGGGTGCCATTTGAAAGGGTCAGGTCTTCCTGCTTTGCCACTGGCTGAGCTCTCTAAGGGGACACTTCATGCACAAAGCTGTGGGAGATGGAAATGCAGTTCCATCATACAATTTTTATGGAGTATATCTATATTTTAATATGCTTACATGGTTATGCAGCAGTCTACAATGTTTGTTTATTCAGTCTGTTGCTTGATATGAAACTTTTCTTGTTTTAGTCAGGCTCCTGGCTTTTTTTCATGGGTTGGAACAGTGTGTGCTGTGTGCCAAGTCTTTCTTCTACTCTTAGAGCACACTTCATCTGAAGTAATACTCAGTTCTATTTGCAAGGTGCAGTTAACAACTGAATAGAAAATTTTATCTTGGCTCATATTTACTGGGAGCTTGCCACTTTTCCTCCTATTTTGCCTTAAAATTCTGTTTGCAGTTACAAGTGCTCTATCGAGCCTTATTTTAGCTTGGAAGCTGCTTTTCACAGCTTATCAGCTGCAGTCAAAAGAGAAGGAAACTGCTTGAGTCTTTGCATTTACAACTGCACATTTGAAGTGCTCTTCTGCACCTTTACTATTATTCTTGTTCTATTTTAAGAAATCTTCCCCAGAAGAATATGAGATATGAGGGAGGTGATTCTTCCCCTCCACTCAGCACCAGTAAGGTCATACCTGGGATTCTGTATCCAATTCTGAATTCGTCAGTACAGGAGAGACATGGACATAAAAAAGAGAGCCCAATCAAGGGTCCTAAAGGTGATGAAGGGACTGAGGCATCTCTCCCCTGCCAAAAGACTGAGAGAGCTGACCCTGCTTGTCCTGGAGAAGAATAAGGAAGGTTTTTATTCATGTATACAAATACTTGAAGGAAAGGTGCATAGAGGACAGAGCCAGGCTTTTTTCAGTGGTCTCCAGAGACAGGACCAAGGACAACAAGCACAAACTGAAACACAGGAAGCTCTATGTGAACTCCCTTACTATGAGACTGACCAAGCACTGGCGCAGCTTTTCCAGAAAGATTGTGGAGTTTCCAGTGCTGGAGATATTCAAAAGCCACTGAACATGGTCCAGGGCAGCCTGGTTTAGATGGCCCTGCTTGAGCTGAGGGATTGCACAAGATGACCTTGGGCTCCCTTTCAATCTTACCCACTCTGTTGCTCTGGGACATTCTGCATCCCATAGCAAAGCAAAACCAGCTGCAGCTGGTGCAGGCAGGGACAACCAGATATGAGATCCAGATGTGCAGGTAGTTTCTCCATGACATGATCAGTGAGCCTCAGGTACCTAAAAATACTGCAGCAGTTATGGTGGATGCAATCTTTGAAACACACTTTTTAAAAGTAAAGCAAAACCTGCAAAAACATGCACTTTTCAGATGGGAAAGAAAAACAACAAAGGCAAGGCCCTAGGAAAAATCCATAATCCAGAAGTATTCATAAAACTTGGCATTTGAAAGCAATCTATAGGTCAAAGCAGACATTAATTAATTTTCAGCACTCCTTTGAGCAGTGGATGAGAAAATATTAGTTAAGCTGAAGAAAATAAACCAGTTAAATATTTCATCTCCCGAGGCTACATAACATGAAATCTTATATTCTGACATTTTTTTCTATTAGTATTTCTTCTATGTTTATGTTAATCACATTAATTTACTATCAGTTCTGATTCCAGTACATCTGTTTGTTTCTAAGCTATATTTCAGTTTTAGCTGTGGACCCACTGTAGAACGGCAAGAAAAAGGCAGACTAACAATTTTTGCTCTGAAATGACTGCAGTAGGCAATATTTGCTTACTTTGTGTGTTCATTCCTTCCTGCTTCTATATTATTAGACAATAAAACAGTGTTAGATATAAGTCCCATTTAACTGGGTAGTATTTCACAAGCATCAACCATTTGGTAACCACATTAAGCACCAAACTGTAGTGATGAGAAATATTTTCTGTTCTACGAACCAATGGTGGTGTTATGTAGAACCAGCCTGTTCTGGAAAGTCTCTTGCACATCCACATTAGCATTTGAGACTCTTCTAGTGCTCAAGGAGTGGACAATCCAACCAATTTTTGAACAGCCTGTCAGGATATGCCTAACTACCATCTCTATTTTGGTATTCTTGACTAAATCTTTTGTGTCAGCTGCTGTGAAAGTGCAGAGGAATAATAAAATGCTGACTTGCTATCATTCTTCTCAAGCAAGCTTTAAAGGGGGAGCTCAGGTCCAATAAGAAAATCAGACAAGCCTTCAGACTGAAGGAAAACGTTGTGATGGCACAGATCGAGTGGGTTGTCATCTGAATGCATAGCAAGCACAATCTGTATTTTTTTTTTATTATTCCTTTGCTAGAAAGGGCTCTGGGGACGTAATGACAGCTTTCTCTTTGCACATGGGCTCAAGGAATGCAAGAGTTGTGTTCTGTCCTGGCTGTGGTGGTAGTCCCTGCAGGCACATCCTCTAGAGCAGGAAGGTGGGGGTCTCTGGATCCCACCCACACACCAACTGGCAGAGTTGGCAAGCTGGAGAGGAATCATTGTTTCCAGCCTTCGCAATTTTATCCTGATCTTGATATATTTGGTATTTTTCCTTAATCCCCTACACTGAGTTGAATGATTATCAGTAAATTTCCACTGTTTCTAGAAAAAAAATAAAGGGTTCATGCTTGTGGAGGTAAGATTAAAGGTATGATCTAGAGCTTGGAAAAAAAAAAGAGAAAAAATTATTTGTGTTTCTTGATCACAATATTTTGAGAGGCCTTTCATGTTAAATGGTTGCATTTTCTGATACTAGAAGACTGCAATGTTCTGTGAAGGGGAAAAGGTGCATTGTCCTGAATCCAGTGGTCTCAATGTTTTGATTGTTGTGGTTTTTCACCCAGTACTGTCATTATTGCACACAAATGCTTTTCTTCCTACTAACTTCTAGTTTCAGAATAAAACACATATTTAGAGTCTCTTCCTGTGACACAGAACTTGCAGCACACTGTGTCATAGATAAAAGTCATCCACAGAAACATCACAAATCCTCATTTCAGTGAACTGCAGCTAAAAATGTGGATTGACTTTAGTCAAAGATTTTGCATTTGTGTCTAGCACCAGTTTGAGAAGTCATTTTAATCTGCTGCTCTTCTCATGAACAGAGTGATTGTGGTGAAGTGATTTAGAAAGGAATTGCTAGAAAGAATTTAACTTTGCTAACATAGACAGAGGGACAGGGGTTTAGCATTAATAACTGAAGATGCATGCATATGGATGTGGAAGGGGGAAAATGCTTCATTTTTATTAGAAATATAGTCAGCAAAAACTGAGCACAGGAGTTAATATGTAATGCTCTAGACACAGAAAATCAGCACTAAATTGTGCAAGAGCATAGCTCCAACAAGAGCTTAAAATTAAGTCAATCCCCTGGTTAGATATGTGATTGTTGCTTGTGCAATTAGCCTTGCAGTAGTACTCAGATGAGCTGAGAAGGATTTACTGACTGAGGCCAAGCCTTATCAGAGAAGCCTTTTCGGGTGTAGATTAATGTGGAAATGACTTTTGCATGCCTCAGTAAACTAGTGCATTAGTAGTAAAGACTTTTCTAAAATGCATTACAAAGGCCATTTTACCCTGTACTAGACAGAACAGTTTGCCCTTTCTGCAGCAGATGTTGTTGCAGATTGCCCCTGCTGACTTCACCAGGATTTAAAAAGTGGAGGATTTAATAAAAATCTGCCTTTTAAAAAATTATTTCAGTTTATATTAGGTAAAAGAAATGGAGTCTTGAAAAAAAAATCAGTACCTGGTGATTGATAATATAATCTAAAGAAATACTACCTGAAAGAGGAATGCACAAAAGTCAAACAAGTAGAGAAGACTTATCAAAATGGAAGACCCAACTCTTTAACAGACAGAAAGTTGTGGGGAAGAGCTGATAAAATAAGGACAAGCTAAGAAGTGGAAAAGAAAGGGACAAATAAGTCATTAGGCAGGGTTAGACACAGTATAGTGCTATGTGAAAAAGAGCAAGGCATAATATATTTGGGTAGGATTTTTGATGAAGTATTTCCAATAACACAAGATGTGTTCTTATTCCTATCAATTTGTTTGAGCAACTAAAAAGATTGTGAACAACTTTCTGAAATCTTAAAGCAAATAATCTTAGAAGTTCTGAAGTAAATAATTTCAAAGTGCAAAGAAATGTGATTTAGGTACCTTTGTACACACCATGGTGCTTCACAAAAATGCCCACTTAATGTGTCAAATGCAGAAAAGAGATTTGAATTGCAGGTGCCTCTGAGGTGGGCAGCATGGCCTAAGCTATTACCCTTTTCTGGGAAATGCTCTCTGGCACCTGCTTGGTTATTCAGTTTTGAATATCAGAATGTGCATTAAGCAGTTGCTCAGCCCACATGAGTGATAGAAAATATGTTTGACCTGGTGGTGAGCACATCACGGGGAGGAGTAACTGATGCATTTGTGTGACCATGTCACACTTTCAGTCACATTTATTTGCAGGTGTCACTAAAGAGTCAGTGAGCTCACAAAAGAGAAACATTTAGAGAATTCTGTAACACATTGATTATGGGGACTCAAAGTGGCTTCTAGAACCTGGGGAAAATGTGTCACACATTTTTGCCTTGTTCCTAGACTGCCATCATGTATGGACTGAGGTGCATTTACCTGGCACTCGTCACCATCTGTCCCTAGCCAGCTCTGTATTGACTCTGGAAGAATTCTGGGGCAGAACTTTCACAGGAAAACATTTTGTCTGTTCTACCACTGCAGACTGGTCCATCTATCTATCTCTAGTTCTAATGAAAATATCTGGGCATTAAAAAAAAAAATTAAAAAAAATCAAGGGTCATGTTGACCTGTGCAAGGAAACATGAAAAGACATGAGGATTACAAACTCATTAAGTATATATGAAAAATTCTTGCCTGACAGCTTCATAGTTAAAAACCATTTGAAATGAGATGCCTTGCAGGTCTTTGCTCAGACAAGGGGATGAAATGCCTGAAGTCATATTTCATTGACCTCACCTTTTTTTGGCCTGAATGGGAAAGCAATGCTAGAGCTTTAACTTTTTTTTCTAGAGGTATCGTTGCTGCTATTATTAAGAATACTGAAATGGCTTGCAAGTTTAAGAATGAGGAGGGTTTTTCAGAATAGTAAAGAATTTGTGCAGGAAATACCTCAATTTGAGATCAGAATAACAAACATATAAATCAGCTCCATCTCATATTTCCACATGAAAGATGCTGGATCAGCCGGACAAACTGAATCTGATTTGCTGACTATTATACAGGAGAAAATTTGTTTCAGGGGAATATAATAGCAAAATACAGTGCCTAATTTAGTGCCTAAATGCCACAAGGAGTCCCAGGTATCCCAGGTAACAGACTGCACCTTGATTTGATAACGTTATCAGTTAATAAAATTGTCTGTTTCATACCCAGCTAATGGAGAGTGGGAATTGTGTGAGAGTGTCCCGTGGAATCCAGAGCTGTCAGGGCAGATCAGAAAAGACATTCAGTAAAATTCAGCATGAAAGATCTTTCATGTGTCTTTTTCCCCAAGACTCACCCATGTCACCATGATATTTTCTGAGAAATCCCTTTGCCAGGATTTCTTCTCCTAGGAAGCTTCAGCTTCTCCCTGTTTTGCTGCTTTGGAATGTGATTTGGAGATTGTTTATCCAGCATGCAAATTGTTTTAATTTAATGACCAATCATGGTCCAGCTGTGTCAAGGCTCTGAGGAGTCACGGGTTTTTCTTTATCATTCTTGTTAAGCCTCCTGATGTATCCTCTCTCTTTCTTTAATAGAGTGTAGTATAGTATTCTTTTAATATAACATCATAAAATAATAAATCAGCCTTCTGAGAACATGGAGTCAAATTCTCATCTCTCACCTCGTCCTGGGGACCTCACAAACACCACACACCCACCCTCTTGATCATCTCCCTCGGAGCATGTTGCCTCTTCCTATAGACTGTGCATGAACTCCATGATCTAGGAAGCTGATATCTACAGCAACAATCACATAGAGCTGTATGAATCACTGTCTTCTCTCTCTCTCTCTGCAGTTATTTAGGAGAAAGAGAGGTCAGAAAAAAACCTGTAAAAATCAGTCTTATCGAATATTCATGGAGCACAGAGATAAGTGGCATTCATCTAAAACTGGAGTTTCACAAGCATTTTAAGCTCAAGGCAACACTGTCAGCACAAGGAGCTGCACAAGGAGCTCCTTTTCACAATGACAGAGCTACTTGGCTCAGGCATGTCTGTCAGAAGAAGAAAAAAGACAAGGAGGAAAAACAACACGTGTTAAGATGCAGTTACATTTCCCAGCAGGGTCTATAGCTCATTCACACTTGCTAAATCAGAGCCTGTGCTTCCTTTCCCTGACTCATTCCTGTAGCTCTGGGTCCTGTTGGGAAACCCTGCAGAAGCAGAATAATTTCCTGGTTCAAAGCAGTGAAAACTTTCTGCTCCCCATGAACAGGGAGGGATTCTGACCCTCTCTTCTACTCTAGATTCTCTCTAGATTTCTGATCTGTAGTCTTGTTAAACAAGATTTCATTTAATCCCTTCATTTGTCTGTAAATCTGGTGCATGGATTTCTTCTGCATATAAAGGAGATTAAAAGCATCTGACTAGCTAAATTTGTTTACTGAACAGCAGTTAACTTTTTTCCTTCTAATCAATGGGAATAGCAAAATTAATTAGACCATTCAAAGGGACCATTTCTCTGCTTAACAAAACTATGGATGAGTAAATACTTTACTACTGGTTTTCAAGTACTTCTTTTTTCATTACTTTGTATTCCAGTACTTAATATTTTATACCAAGGAAAATGTAAATAATTTCTCTGTTTGTTTGGGTTTTTTTTTTACATAAAGGAAAAAATTATAACCATGAGGCTTTAACTCTGATGTTAGTGGGTAGGTCATTTGATTGAAGACAGTATGATTGTCTTCTTTTACACTTCAAGAGCCAATAGCCACGGGCTTTTGATTTTAAAGCACTGAGAAGCTTACTGACCAAAGAGATAGAGTTTTGGTTGGGTTGCTGGTTTGGTTTTTTTTTTTTTTTTTTGGTTGCTTGGCTGGTTTGGTTTTCATGCAGCATTGTAGCATTTGCCATTTGAAATAAATGCATATCTTCTAGGTCACTCAAAAATATTTAACATAGTTTTCTTAGTGTTTTGCTATTTTTGTTCTATAAAGACTTACAGGGCAGTTTCTGTTTGGCTGGGAGTGCATATTGGTAATGTGGTATTCCTCCTTCTTTTTAGCTGTTCTAAGAGCTGGAAAAGACTTCTGGAAAGAGAGGAGAAAAGTCAGCTTCTTCCTTTGTTTGTGACAAAGAATAAAATGAAGAAGGCATCAAAAAAATTTAAGGAACAAAAACTGTCTGTAGGAATAGGACCAAAAGACAAAAAAAAAATGTAGTGTTAATACCTGGAAACATAAAGGTAAATGAAAGTGCTTATGTGGGAAGAGATTTGGACATTATTGCCCATATGTTTAAATTTGAGAATCTTCATAAACTCAGAAAGTTCAGTAAGATTATTCAAATATTTAAGATCTCTCATTAAATTACAGTTTTGATATGGTTTTCCTACAGTTAGTGGGATATACTTACATATAATTTATGGTATTATGAATAAAGCTTAATGGGAGATGAATTATAAAGATGAGTTAATGGACTTCTTTCCTCCAGGATTAGGAATCGCACTGTGTATCCGTTAACGCCCCCTCCAAAGTGAATATTCCCTCATTACCAGTAGATTAGAACTGTTCATGATGCACCTGGCTAACTAATATTTTCCAGCTTAATTGTAAAGAGAGAGTCCTCCTCCTTCAAATTTCTCATCAGCTGGCTAATCATTAGTTGCCTGCACTAGAATTCTAATTTCACACAGAACAACTCCATCTCTCGCAAGTGGACTAAATCCCTTTCTACATGGGCTTGCCTGCATGATGTGTCTGTCAGACAGCTCTTCAAGACTTAGAAACAGTAAATTTAGCTATTTTGTTCATGAAATTTAATGATTTCCCCACACTTCCCTTATCTAGCTCAATTAGAACCCTTTATTTTTATTTTTTTTTTGAGATTCATCATGGACACTGCTGCTCAGTGAAAAAAACCCATAAAATATTAATATCATAATTAATAAAGTTTATTTCAAACTTGAGTGCAGCTCTGATCAAAATACTAGTTTCAGTTGCAAAGGGAAATCTTTATGCCGAGCTCAAAATGGGTCTAGAAATTCACACTGTGAATGGAAAAAACCCTTAAAATGTAAAAATAAATATTTAAAGTCCTGTTTATTGTGAGCTAGTTTCCTAGCTTACATTATTAAATCATTATTTTCCAAAATCAGTTTTCTAGTTACATCAGAGAAAATTTGTTGTGAATCAAATCCAGAAAAACAGAAACACAACTCTAAGTATAGCAGCTCATTGTTTAACTTCATATCCTGGACTTTGTGTGCGTGTTGGTTCAGTGTTGCTTGTAGACTGTAGGTGGGGAAAGATCCATGGAAAACAGTTTGTCTTCATATCAAAATGATAGTACCATAAACTTCAACCCATTTGTTTCTGATGTTCATATTCATTTTGGCCATTAAACCTTATCTTTCATTGCTCAGGGTTGTCTTCATTTTTCTTCTGTTCTTGCACTCTGCTAAAGTGATAACGCACCAACCATAAAACAAGGACTGAGATATGGAACCTAGGGGTAGATATTGTATAAAATTGCCATCAAAGCCATGTCCTAAGACACATCATTGGTGATTTAGGGACCATTTGCTTGTTAGATTTTGAGAATAAATGGTTGCTTCCTCATTAAACTGTTCAGCTCCTCCATGTGCATTTCCAAAGTGCCAGCACAACACCTGTCACAAAGCACCTCTGTACATGATGCAGCATTTCTGTCAAAAAAAGATATTTAATAACACTGGGAAATTCCAGTGAGCAATTCCACAGTAAAGTTGTTCCAAATATACTGTTGCTGAGTGATACTGATACAGGCATGACAGGAAAAATGTTTAAGCATAATAAATATTCCACCTATGTCTCTATTCTCATTTTTCTTATGATTCTTGCTGTATCAAGAAAAATAATTAAATACACTGAAAATACTACAACAGTCTTTTGATTGACCCCTCTGTTCTCTGTATAATTGTCAATTAGTTTGGGTTAAATTGCTCCACTATCTTAACCAGATGAACTAACATTCAAACAAATTTTGGGGTTTAGTCAATTTATTGAAAGCATAGATTAAATCTAAAACTAATTCAGCATCTTGATGGAAGGAATTTAAATTCATTTTGGTATTTGATCAGATTTTATTTTTCCATCAAATCATATTTTATGCTTCCATATTGAGGTAGAATTTAATGATTAATAAGGCATACAACAGTATAAATGAAGCATGAAACATCAATCACATTAGAAATCACACTAGACTATTTTATTTTGTTTAAAAATATATGACTGCATTGTTTTTTGACCATATTCTTCTTACAGGCATTTTACTTTGTTAGCTGTCAAAAAAAGCAAGTTACCTGCAGGTCTTAAATATTCTTCCTGTTGATCTTGATTCTCCATAGTGTTTCCTGAGGTTTTTCAACCACCTTGAGAAGTCAAAGCATCTGTGAACTTTGATGACAGCCAAAACCTCTCATAAATGAATTCATAAACATAAGAAAAATAAGAATGCCAGTATTGTGGATTTGCAGAAACATAGAAGAATATTTCAACATTTATCATTTTCCAAATCGGTACTGGAGTTCAGGAAAATTTTAGAAAGCACGTAGGAAGTGTTTTCTTGCAAAAATGTTCAATAAAAATCAATAAAGGAAGCTTCTGAAGTTCAAACAAATCAATCTGAAAATTCACAAAACTTGTAAGAATTTCAGAAAGAACTTCTCAGACTGACTTATGCATACTGCAATTTTAGAGAAATATAGAAAGAATGTGCTACAAGTTACATTGATATATAAGGTTAATTACTACAAGTGGTGAAGTCCATTACCTTGTTGAAATAAAAAAATATCATTTTCTATTAATCAAAATTGCAAGATATGAGAACCTATAAGGCTCCATGAGCATACTGCACCTGAAAACTCCTAAAATTTTCCTTCACACAAAACAACCTTTTGATTATTTGCACTGCAAAAACATCCTTTTAGGCTACTTGAAATTGTCATGGAATTGCTGTTTAGTCAGTAGTTTTTCATTTCTACCATGTCTTTATCTCTAGTTTATCCTGAAAAAATCATATCTTCATGCAAATGGTGAAAAATACAACCCTTCAATAACTTTTAAACTTATTAAGGGGTTCTTGCAAAGTACTAACCCAAATGTGTTGTGGAAATACAAGAATATGAAATAGAACATATCCCCTGTCGAGTGTTCTCCCTAGAGAACCTATTTAACTTTCCCAAAACTATATTATCATTCATTATTTAGATCTATACACTCTTCTTACCAATTAAATAAGAAAGTTTTTATGACATTTTGCTAAACTCTTGGCCTCAAAGGCAGGCTGTGGCAGTAAATTTCCAAAGCCTGAAATCACATTCTGTGAAAAGTATTTCTTTTCATCCTGACTTCCCATTTTTCAGTCTCACTAAGTGATTCCTTGTTCCTTTGTTGAAAAGGGAACTAGAGTTTCTCTCTTATCATCTCTTCACCAATTATCATTTATATGCTTTTGTCATGAACCTTCTTACTCCTTTCTTTTGTGAGACAAGTAATCCAAATCCATTAAGCCATTCTTTCAAAAAAGAACTTTCCAAGACTGGTAATTATAGTTATTGCCAGTCACTGATGTTTTTTTACTGTTTTGTTTTTGTTTTTGTTTTTGTTTTTGTTTTTGTTTTTGTTTTTTTATTTATTTAATTTGTTTTAGATAGAAGGAAGAATTCTCTATGGTATCTCAGCTAAAAGCAAATTTATAAAGCATATTTTCTGTGGATAGCTATAGATATTTCTGGTGTGCTTACTTTTCCAAAATATTTTACTAAGCAGAGGTTTTCATTTAAATACCCAGAGGTTTTCATTTAGAACCCAGAAATTTTTGCACATTCATACTTTTCCTTGAGCGTGAAGTACTGTCAGTTTACCAATAGTGAATGTCATGTGGCATTAAGTTATATTTTCAGGCCACTCTGAAGTTCCTCA
>NW_005054405.1:1094027-1251597 GCF_000277835.1 Geospiza fortis | reverse complement strand
CACTCTTTCTCAGAGTAAATTGTTATGGGTCATACTTGGTTTATTCAGTAAAATATTGTGAATTTGGTAGAACTTAGGTGTTCCACTCTTGCCTTTAGCATATTTTGACAGTTTCTTTGACTCCTGGTAAGATATGTTACTTGGGAATAGGTCAGAAAGCAGCTGGATGCAATTTTTCTCCAATTTATTTGAAGGTGTGAACTGAAGCAGCTAAAATGTAGCAGGGAATTTGTTTTACAGACTTTATGTCACATAAAATATTTGAGTTACTAAAACCCAGCCTTTTCTGGATTTTTTTACAATAAATGGCACAATGGCTTAAGGCAAAATTTAGTCATCGCTGGTTTATCCTACCGTGGGCCTGCTTCTTCAAACTTCTCAGTTTTCCAGAAAAATCTTACTTAGCAAGAGGTGCCAGGAGACATGTCCATGGGTTGATGTCTCTGCTGTTAAAATAATTGCTGTAAGAAGGAAAACAAGAGAGGTGTTCACCTGTCAAACCCATGCCATGTTACTCTGTTAGCTTAATTATGTTATTTGTACATGTGTGGGTAGCTGTGGCAACTCTGCCTCCTCCAAAATAAGAATTTTCTTTGTCCTTCAGGGACATGCCCACCACAGAGAGGGGCTCAGGAACTGCCCTGATGCCCTGGAACCCCCAGACTCTGCAGCCCTTGGATGCCATCCCTCAAGCATTAACTCCAGGCCCAAACGCCTCCTATAGATTACATTAGGGATGTTTGGGGTTGGTTTTCTTTTTTCTTTTTTCTTTTTTTTTTTTTTTTTTTTTTTTTTTTTTTTTTTTTTTTTTTTTTTTTTTTTTTTTTTTTTTGGTTTTTTTTTTGTTTGTTTGTTTGTTTTTTTTTTTTATTTTATTTTTTTTTTATTTATTTTTATTTAAATAGAGGCAACTGCTGGCCCCATGTCACACTGTGTGCCTCAGCTCACAGCCTCAGGCAGTCGAAATGCTGACACTTTGACAGACAACCTGGGAAATGAATGCTGATCTTGGGAAGTGAGGGGGAGGACTGTGAACTGTGGCTGGCATCCCAGAAGGAAACCTTCCCCAAGTGGGAATAGCACCTGAAAGCCCCAGTGCTACCCTGTTGATGGCTATTGGTGACTGTGACCTGCAGGATGGATCCTGCAGGGTCTTCAAATATTGAGAATTAGAGCAGCAGTCTTGTTTCTGCCTGTGGTCGATTTTCTAATACTTCACTACAGAGATACTTGCAGCACTGGTGATTCCAGTCAAAGATTTCCAATACCAGCTGAACAGGATCACAGTTTAGAAGGTTTGTTGGTTTTGTTGGTTTTTTTTTTTTTTTTTTTGGTAGGCGGAATTGACAGGATAAAATGGGGAAAAAATATATGACTTACATGAATCTTGTCTGCAAGCTTCCGTTTGAATAAGAAAAATATTTTCATTCCTCTGATATCACCAGAAGAAGGTGTGAGGATTTAAATTATAACCTGAAAACATAGCTCAGGAAACCTGTAGCTTTGAGTGGTAATTAGCTGAGAGATTTTTAAATGTATTTTTCATTTCTATTGCCACTAATTCTTTTGAAACCAAATCAATCCCTCTACAAGCTTGCTCCTCTCTGTCTTTTTCTTGGGCAGAGGGGCTTTGCCTCATAGGAGAGAGAGGCCAGAGTAGCTTTGTGTGCTTTTTCTTAGGGCTTCAAGGCAGTGATGGTTGCCTGAGTTGTAAATCAGAGAAATCCAAGGGGACTTTCAGTTTGCAATGGCCTTCTAGGAGTTCAAAACTACCCAGGATCTCCCAGAGGGCCTGCAGTCAAGCCATTTCTCTCACTTCTGGCATGCTCAGGAGATGCATACTAACTCCACATGGCCTGCACACTAAATTGCTGTCCTTGGGTCACCCGTGCAGCTTTCAGGATCTGGGCTGTAGCATTTGTACTCAAAATAAGATACACTTGTATTAATAATTCTTTGTCAACTGAAATCTGGGAAGAATAGTCAGCACTCTGTAGACAAACTATATTGTGTCTTCTGGGTGTTTGTGGAAGTGGATCACTGTCTGACTGGAGGAATACCTCTGGAAGAAGGCAGAAGTGCAAAAGTGGCATCTCCCACATCCAGATTCTCAGTTTTATTACAGCTTATTGCACATCAGCTGAAGTCCAGGTTGAACTCTGAGCAGTTTTCTGCCTAAGCTTCAGTTCCAATGCTTTTGGTTGCCTCCTCTGAGGTGAGGTTTACTTGACAAGAGCTCACTCAGGGCCCTCGGGGCACTATTAGGGTTTAATGGTCCTGACCAGCCTCACCTGGGACTCCCCCTGACCCTAACCCTACCCATGTGCTCTATTTAAGCTCTGCCTGGGCTGTTGGCTCCTTCTTTGGCTGCTGCTGTAGCAGTGGTTGTGCCCAGTTTTGTTCTCTGCTCAGCCTGTGTTCCTGCAGTTTTCCTACACCTGCCTTTGGATCTCACCTTGCTCTATGACCCCTGGATGTGTGGACCTGTTCTCAGTAATCTTGTCCAGGTACTTTGGGTGATGGAGGGGTTAATTTCTGGCTGATATTCCTCCTGCTGGAGCATCCTGTCCTATTGCTCCGCAACAACCAGTACATGGAAATAATTTATTTCCACTGCAATACTTTCTCAAGAAAAAATGTTTGGGGCACATGGCTAATTGTTCCTCCCAGCATTACCCTAACCATGTCAGGGAGTTACCTCTTGCCACCCAAGCTGGGGGTGCTACAAGAGTCCAGAGGGATGTAGGGAGGTGTTGCCAGGCTTGCCTGTAAAGGTTTGTCTGCATGGCAGTGGTCTGAGAAGGAAAAGATAAAAGAGTCATAAAAACAGTGTTATATCATAAAAACAGGGTTTTTTAGGGATTTTTTGGGCTACATTTTGCTGTCATATTTCATTCCCAGAAAGTCAGTGTTCACTAAGGTTTCTCACTGTATCTCTGGAAGGAAGTTTAAATCAAGAGCCTATCAATTTTCAGTGTAGTGCTTGCCAGTGTGTGCATTTTTCAGCAGCAGAATAAAAATTCTCTGTTGAAGAGATGATCTGTGACTTTGCTGTTGGTCAGCTGCTGTATAATTCCACACTGATGAAAGAAATGCTGACTACTGCTAGTAAATTAATTTTCCTAGAAAAACTAATAGGGAAGAAACTTCTTTGTTTTCAGTATTTGCCTCTGAAGGTTTGAAACAGGAGATGCAGGAAAACACCAGATAGTAATTTTTCAAGAGATGTTTTTTTCCCACAAATAAAAGTCTTCCTGAACAGGATAAAATATTTCAGTCTGTTAGCAAGAGATAAACTCCCTTGAATTTTAAATAACAAAAAAATCCTTCTCTGTTCCATTGTAATATAATCATGGGATATGATAAAATAAGATTACAAAAAGACTTTTGACCTTTTGTTATTTTGTCTGATATTTTAAACAATTAATTATGAAGGAAACAACATATGGGAGGCAAGAAATAAAGCTGCTAATAAATAAATCTATTTGGAAGTTTCCTGTTTTCTGTGCACAGGATTTGGAGACAGCAAAACCTTACTCGGTAATCTTTAAAGTTTGCTTTCTAAGCAGGCTTGACAGTGCATTGGTTTATGACCACCTTTGTCAGTTTATAGACATGTTCTAGAACTTTTGAAAAATGTTTACAATGAATATCTATCAAATTACCCTTGCACATAAATCAAGAGTTTTTAAAGTCATTGGGAAGACTGTAAAACCTCCCGTGTAAAAGGGAGCCAGAAGTAGAAGAGCTTGTTTTTAAAAATGCTTTTAGATTATTTCTGAGGGTAATCAGAATAAATGGTACAGGAAATTTCTGTTCCCAGAGGTACCAGCTAGCAGGTTCTCTGTACTAGACTACTTTGGCTAGTCTGAAACAACGAAAGTGGTATTTCAATGATTAATGACAAATTGCTCAATATCTCATTCTTGTGCCTGGTATTCTGAACGTCTTGAAGTCAAAATATCAAGTTTATCAGATATTTTGGAACGACCTCATTCTCCTTATATACATTCTGTGCCATTCAGAAGGAAATTAATTTTGCTTCTGACTGTCACAATATTGTATTTTTTAAGAATACCGCTTTACAAAGACACTTTGTGAAATTATCACTCTTCTTGGTTTGTCTGTAAACCAAAAATTGTTGGTGTCTATAATAAATTTCCATCTATTCACATACATTGTCTCCAGAAAAGGATTCTCTTCTTCTGGTGTTTTACCTATGTGAATTATAATTACAAAATTAAACTTATAATGGTTTCCTATCCCGTACAATTTAATGGGCTCAGACACAGGAGATGTGGTTCATATTTTTGTTTTCACTCTGATGTTACTTAGCCCAAATCTGCCCAATTTCTATTTTATATTTGGAAGAGTAAATAAGTATGTTGAACTCTACACCACTGTTTTGAATCCAAACAAACCTGGGAAATACTTTGCTGAGGACAGGAACAGATGTTTGGAGTGGCTTTTATTGCTGGACCATCTGCAGAAGTGTTGGCTGACCAAAACAAGTCATCTCAGCTGTCATTCAGGATGTTAAAGTGGAATGGAGTTGTAGTTGATCTCATGGGTATTAGGCACTAGAGTTTAAAGTTATAGTAAGGTGTTGAATTTCTGGTGTAAATTGTTTTTCCTATATAGCATTCTTAAGAAACAGTACTTTGAGTGTGTTCAATGCTGAAACATCTTTCTATTTGTTTATTTGACCCAGGGATTTTGCTACTGAAATGTGTCCATTGTTTTCAGTAACTAGACTAGTCTTGTGCATGAAATGAGCTCTCCAGCTCCTTCCTGAAAAGAATGTCTCCCAAGTCAATGCTCTCTGTATTGTTACTCACGTTTTTCCCTTTGAGTATCCATGCCTAATGAAAAAAGAAATGTTTCCCCAGTGTGAGGCAGATGAGGAATTATTTTAAATGCATAGAAAGACCCTTTCTATTACAGAAAGATCACCAGAGGATTGGAGTTGAGAAGAAGCATATGGTGTTTGTTTCGATACTCAGTGTTTTGAGCAAGTGGCTTATCCCAGCAAAAGCAAATATCCAAGTATGTGGAATCATCCAGAAATAGAGCTCTTTGAAGAGGAGAAGAAAAATCTTCAGGCTAGCTCTGGAAAGGTGTTTTTTTTCCAAGAGCAGTTGCCCTAGTGATTCGTCTAAGCTAATAATAGCTGGGATTCCTTCCACAAGGGGGAGATGTGTGGCATGGTATGTTTATTCACTATTTGTTCCTGTGGTTTAATACATTCATCATTGCATCTAAGTCCAAACATTGGTCTGGTAACTTTTTTATGGGTTTATTTTTACTGTCAGTGAAACTTTGAGGGATTTGCAAGCATTAAAACTTTTTTTTATTATTATTATTCCAGAAGCTTGTGAAGATCTTAGTGTCTGTTAAGACAAAAAAAGAGCCAGAATTGTCAGGGGCTGTACATTTTGGTTAGTGTGGGTTCTTCACGTTGTGTAACTCTTCTTTGGTAATAACTGGTGCCAGTGACACAAAGCTCACCTGAAATTTCAAGGCAGAGTGCTTGATTTTTGTGATTCTTTAGCTTGGTGAAAGATCACATATTTCTTTATGACACATAGACTAGCTGCCTTAGCATAATTTCATCCTGAGTCATAAAAGCTTGCCAAAATCTCAACTAATATGAATAATCTACATTGATAGACAGGGTTACAAAATCCTAATATTAGCCATTTAATTTGTTCTGTCTACACAGAATTCGGCAATGCATCTACTTTTACAGTTAAAAAACGAGTTAGCATTATGCCTGCACTCTTTTTCAGACAATTATAGTACATTTTCCTGCAGAAATGTTTTGTTGACTCATACATACATATGTGTGAACATACATTCACACTAGTCTTGGAAATATATATGTAGGGGTTTTTTAACTGCAGCAATTGCGTGTGTCTGTTAGAAATTCCTGTGGTTATCAACAAACATAGCAACATACTTAAAGTATTCATCAATGATGCTTCCAGATATAAACTATTAAATAGAAAGGTAATAAATGTTGCATGGGAAAACCTGTCATTAAATGTCTGACTAGAATCTGCAATGTGTCTCTACATGAATTGAAGTCCCAGAGATCAAATTACAAGTTCTTGAACACAGGAGGAAAATGTTCATTAAAATCAGATGCTATTCTGACTTTGGAAGGCCTCATAAAACACTTAATATTGTTACTATGGAACAGGGTGTCCACAGAAGCTGTGGATGCCCCATCCCTGGAAATGCTCAAGGCCAGGTTGGATGGGGCTCTGAACAGCCTGGGATAGTGGGAAGTTGGAATGACACAATCTTTAGGGTTTCTTCCAATCCAAAACACTCTGGCTGTATGACTAATTTAAAAAAATCATTGTTTTCTGTAAATACCAATATTACTAAACATCCCTTTTGCAAAATAAGGTAAAATATCCTCAGTTGTAATGTTCTCTGGTGGTTTGTGTTCATCTCATCCAGATTTTGGATTTAGTGGTATAGCAGACAGAAGTGAACCTATCTGTCTGTCCAAGTGATGACCATGGTTTATTACCAGCAGGCATGTTTCTGCTCTGTTGTTTATAATTTTTCTTCTTTGCAGAGCACAGTAGTCAGGAGATAATTTTAGATTTATTTAGCTGATTTGCTGGAGGTAAGGGGTTTTCACTGAAGTTTAGATTATCTCTAGTTTTATTTCCTTGGGGGTAGTGTTTTTTGGTCTGTGCTTCCTGTGCAATATTATCAATTTATTTAAACATTGCTACTGATACTGGAAATGAGAGATTTATTTTTGTTTTGAAATGTTCATCCATTTCCCATGCTATCTTTAGAAACAGGATGAAACAACATGGCATGTTTATATGTCAATGCTTTCTGTACTATACAAAAGGTTGTCTCCAAAGTTACTGTGAAAAATGACTGTTCTGATATATGATTTTAGTTTTAATTAAAAGTTTGATCTGCTTACTAGAGAAATAATAAAATTTCAAGATGAAATGAAGAAATAATCTCTTTTTGTATCAAATCTGAATAAGGTGTGGGATATGCTGGCCCTAGCACTTTCTGTCACTATTTTATTGAATTTCCCACTGAAAACCACCTGCTGCTGATCCCGTGAGTGCAACAGGCTGTGGAAAGCAGTACAAAGAATTTGGACTTGATATGTTTGCCTTGGTGAGCTGCCTGAGTGAAGGATGAGCTGGAAGCCTTGGAAAGGACCTGTGCTGCTGTCAGGTGGATGTGCTGTGGTTTCCCCACCCTGGTGTCCCCTCAGAATAATGGCAGAGAGACAGGGATGGCAATGGTGACAACAAAAACAAAGACTGAGCAGCAGACAGGAGAATGTTTTTAATAAAACACAACAATTGCACTAAAAATGGCTCTGTGGAAATCAGGTGTGGCATTCTATGGGAATATTTGCCATGAGAAAGCTGATGAGAGAAAAATCTTTTTTGCAAATAAAGGAACAGATTAATTTTTCAGAGGGATGGTTTGGTGATTTCACTCTAATTAAGAGCCCTATAAATAAACCCAAATCCTGTAATGAAAGTAATTTTTCTTACATGTGCTGAAGAATTGGCCAGGTAATATATTTGCAATACACCTAGTTCTGCATCAGTGTATAAAGATTATGCATGTGTAGAAATGTTTGGTTTTAATCATATCACTGCAGTACTACGCATTCATATCAGTAATGCAGATCATCTCATTTTCAATATTTCTTCTATTTACTTAAGATCACAGAAGATTGATTTTTTCTCTTTTTAAATTAGGCAAGTACCATCACTAAATATAATAAAATACCTTGTGTGATTTTTTTTTTCTGCAATTATATTGTTCCTTTTCTTTCCCTGCCAAATTTTGTGAGTTTTTGTTTGCACTGTTTCATCCTTAGTAATCTGAATGATAAATTGCACTGCTAATTTTAAGTCTTAACCCTATTTCATGAGTCTGCCAAGTATATCTATCCCTTTCCTGTTGACAGCTTATTTTAAGGAGCACTTGAGTAATTTACCTCTGTGAATAATTGCTAATCAAAATTTTCACGGGTTTCAGAGACTGATGAAAAAGTTTGGATTATTTTTCTTTGTTTTTTCTTACCTCCAAATAGCATATACTGTCAGATGTTTCAATTCACTGACATGAAATAAGTTTTAATAATTATTTCAGAGACTCATGTATACATATTGGCAGATATTTTCTCACTGATTCTTAGACTTCAGCTTAGTGATTCGTTCTTTTGAATTTCTTATGAAACACAAGCAATGTAGTAAAAGCCGATTCAGAAACTTGTATTAGAATAACACAATTTGAACATATGGTTTGGGATTTCACTGTCATAATCCCAGAAGTGGAACATGAAACTGAAATCTTTTTTGCTTAGAAATTCCCAAACTCCAGTTTACTATTTACAGCTGTAAGCCAAAATGGGTGTTACTTCACATACAACTATTTGATACAGCACAAACTGTCTTCAATAGAAAAAATACTCTCTGGAATGCAGGTGAAAAATTCAGGTATGAAGTAGCACTCCATGAGCAGAAGCCTGCAAAAATACTAAATATTTTCTGTTGCATCTTGGCCTTTTTTGCACTTTTCCCATGCACTTCTCTTCCATTGGAAAATTCTATAGTGAAGGTAAATGTTAGCAATTAAGTAAAAAAATCCAGCTTTGTCAACCTCCTTATGTGAGAAACACATTGATAATTTGAGATTAAGGTGAAAGCCAAACTTTAATTTCCAAGGTTTACCTTTAATGAGGTTAATAAATAGGTGCTTTTATAAGACTTTCAAAAACTTTTGTAATCTAAATATACTTTGTTCCCTAAATGTTTTGGTTGAAAAGCTTTACAGTAGAAAGAAATTGAAGCATAGTAATAATATATATGATATGTGGCAAATGTGATGAGAAATAAATCCAGAAATACCAGATTTTATGCAAAACTCTCAAGCCCTGGCTTAGCACTCAGAGAAACATTATTTAAAATGGTGTCATGCTATTTGTAACACTTTAAACTTAAAATTGTTATCTGAAGTTTCTTTGCTGGTGTCCTGCCTTCCATGTGGGTCATTCATGTATAAAGGAAAGTGTCAGAGAGTCAGGCAGAGGAAAGATAGTGGCAATATCTGAGCACAGCAATGCAAATTCATTTCTCAGCCTAGAAACAAGCCAGTGAGGGATGGGCTGTTGAATTATCCCAAGCCAGCATTTCACAATACACCACACACCTGGGGGACCAGACGAACACTTTGGACAATAATTCATCTTGCAGCACTTCTTGTCTGACAACTCGCCATTAGAAAAAGCATAAATCATGTGCAGTGGAAAAGGGAAGAAACAAAATGCCTGTGACCTTGATCTTTCAAATACATATGCTGGCATTTAAATTTATAATATTCCATGATCAGTTCCACTGAGATCATTGAGACCACTTCCTTAACTAAAATTTGGGATGGATGAGTTAGGCAGGCTTTTGTATGTTGTTGTCACTCTTCTCACAGCTAATGAAACTTATCTTCTGAATGAGCCTGTGCAGGGTAAAGGTCTTAACCTCCCCATCCCTCGAGGCAGGAAACTTTTTTTTATGATCTATATCCAGCACCTAGCTGTGTACAGCAGAGCTGAAACTGCAGCTGAGGCTTTAATGCCTATGCATTAGGATGAAGTCTAATGTGAATACGAAATGAATAATGCTATTAAGATATGCATGAATGTAGAAGGACAATTTAATTTTCAAATAGCTGGCAGTATTTTAAAGCTTTTTTCTGTGCCAACATTTAAGTTAAAAATTCTGCAGAACTGCTTCAGCCTAGGAGATGATACAGCTGGGGGATGAGTAAAGCCCAGGTTCTGTTTCCTCTGTTTGATTTAAACTAAGTTTTAATTCTCCAGAACAGGGGGATTTTTTTTTTTAATTCACATTTTAAGCTTGAGTCCTATATTAGGGCTATAGATTACAGGGTCAATGGTATCTTTTAATATATCTGCAGCAGTTAAAATCTTTATCAAAATAAAAGATGAAGATTAGTGCTTGGTAGAATCTGATTCCAAAAGACAGATTTGGTTGATAAGTTTCAAGAGTATGATGTTAATGACCATGATACCTTCTTGCCAAGGCATCTTGTCAAAATGAACAAAAGAACCATTTTTTACAATCTCTATTTGTTTTGAAAGGCTCCCATAATATTGAAAAGCTTCTTATAATGTTTGGCCATAGATGCATGAACACATTCAGGATCTCAAAAGAAGTTATATACCAAGTGAAATAAATGACATTTATCTTTAGTATAGACAATTCTTGATTGCCCAGGACATCCATGAAAATGTTAAATATTGAGAAACCTTGTCCCTTTGAAAACTTTGTAGAAGCTGTCCTGTCATTGCACTCACTGGAGAATTAGTCAGTTATTTGGTAGTTTTTGGTTTGTATTTTGTGTCTTTTATTGATGTTGCATCTTTCTATATTTTTTATATCAATAAATATTGGGTATTACTGTATCAAATGTAAAAGCTCACATATATATATTTTTATATAGAGCCTTTAAAAAAATAACTCCCCAAACATGGAAGAGTGAAATCAGAATTATTTTGCTGAAACTATTTCTTTTGAAAATGTCTTAGCCTTTACTTATTAACTGCATCATCCTATTTCTTTGTTGTGAAAGCTGGCACAGTATTCATACTCATTAAGTGGTTTAGGTTTCAACAGTTTCTCAATATTTATTTTACAATCTTCATAACATCAGATATCCCCAGCTGTTGGAGTTATTCTCCATTTGGTCTGTTAATGTTTATCCATATCATAAGCTTTATAGCTATCTTCAGTTGAAAATATTTTCTGAGCTTGGGGAATGAGGATGTATCAGAACTACACCCAAATCCCGAAAGCATTTCCTTAGCCCTTGTTCTTTCTATTTTTGGCAGTTTTATTATTCTCATTTTGGTGGAAGTTTGCATCATTGCCATGTTTTTCCTATACTTAAATCCCTGACTGGCCCAACACCAAGTGGAAAACCTTTTTCCTTGATATTTTTAATTTTTAATTAATTTGTACACTTCATTGCTCATAGTTCATTCAGTTAGGTGCATCTTTTACCATTAGCTAAGAGGTTGCTAATTTTTCATTTCCAGTTGCTGTTACTCTGAGTTAGGGGAAAGATCTGGACAAAGTTGCTATTATTTTTGAGTATGGAATCATGATTTTATAGTTATATAAGAAGCTTCTTTGTAAGAAGTGACTAAAAAGGTGAAAGCCACTATCCAACACAGACAATTAGGTTAAAAATAAAACCAAAGAAAACCAAGATATATTAATTCATTACTAATTTAATATCAGCAGTGAAAAATATTGTTTTGAATCCTGGAGTAGTGATATGCAATTACATATATATGAATTAGATTCCATAAAATGTATCCAGTGGATTTTGGCATTTTGCATTAAATAAAATATTAACAAGTTAAGTTTGTTATTTATAAATTAGCTGAATCAATGTGTAAAATATTTATTCAAAATTATTCTATCATCAGGCTTTTCTCATAAACAGTTGAATAAATTATATATGAATATTTTACATCTTTCCAATGCTACTTAGTAAAATTCTTCCTGTATTACTTAGGAGTAACGCAACATGAGCATAAATCTCATATTGGTATTTAAGTTTGCAAAAGCTTTGAGTTTCCATAAACATGCTAAGTTAAGGCAGGCAGTGCTCTCCATTCTCTCTATTTGACATCAATGATATGAAGAATTATAACTTTTTCTATTCTACATCAAGATAGAAATTTGAAAAATGTGAAGAAACCAGCAGCAGATCCTGCAAGATAACTAGATATGCAGGAACTCCCACAGATGATATGGAAACAGTAATTTTCCACCTTGATTTTAGCCAGAAATTCTAATTTTAGTTGAAGTCTTTGTCAAAACTTACATGTGCTTGTGGAAACTCAAGTTTTTAACATATTAGGTCTTGTCTGTATTTATAGAAATAATACCTTAAGTTGCAGTGATTTATAACAGGAGTCAGCTTTGATAGTGTGCAAGCACACAGAGTGAATGAAAGCAGAATGATACAGCAGGAAAGATTTTGAAGGAAGTGATCATTATGTTGAAAAAATGACATGGTGACAGGAGAGGTACCACTAAAAAATCCTTCAGTGGCCATGCAGGGAGAGGTGCCATCTTCTACAGCTTCTGGATTTTACAATGTCTTTTGCAAGTTATTGGTAGAAGTAATTATTTGTTTGGTTTGCATTTCTGCTTTGCTTTTTTGTTAGAGTGACTGGGATACTTGGTGAAATAGAAAAGAAACCGAACACAGCCCTCCAAAAAGCAAAATCCCAAATCCTCACCCCAAACCCAACAAGCAGCTACCTATGGCAAGGATGAGGAAGATGCTAAAAGTTTTGCTGTGTCCTATTACCTACTAGTCTAGCAAATATAATTGTAGCTCTCTATCTATAGCAAAATGGCACATTTCCATATTATCACTACACATCCATTTCTTCATTTGTGTGACTACACAAGCCAATTTAAACAGTTCTTAGATCAAAATGTTGCCAACTTGTTCATTCAGAAAGGATTGTCCTGAAGACAAAGGTCCATATTTTGACAGATCAAAGTGTACTGACTCATATAAACCTCTCTTAAGCCATGCCACAGATTTTTTATACTAAATTTATCCTACCCACAGGCACTTCCCAAATGTCAGCCAATCATCAGCATTGCTATGATGAAAGATCTCTGCCCACACTCATTGAATGACAAAGACACCACAGCCTGGTTGGGATTAGTGTCCCTTGAGATATCTTGTGTGTTTAGAAGGGATCTACTCCACAGAAAAAAAAAAAAAGCTTGGAAGGCACTACAGGAATTCACCAGGAAATCATTTTGCAATTCCCATGAGAGGCAGGTCTAGTAAAGTGTCCAAGCAGAATAAAAATGGGATCTCTGTTAAAAGGTATTCTACACACTGACATTTTATTTTCCTTCTTCAATCCAAAACATAGGATTCCTCAGAAGTCTTGACTATCCACCTGAAAAGAATTTCATTTAGCACACCTTTTCTTGTGGAGTCTGTGAGCTGAAGGCTCACTGTCCAACATCTGTGTGGATCCAATATTTCAGCTTTGCTGACAAGCTGAAAGGCCAGTTATTTGCAAAGTCCCTGGAGGCACTCAAATAGACAAAGTTTAATCTTTTGGAAGAAGTCTATTGAAAGCAAACACACTTTTCTCTTGAAACTGTATCTCAAGTCAAGAAGCACAAGCCCAGTGGTCTCTACAAAATTTCAGTAAAGCTCTGGAGTTTCTCATGGGATGTGTGACCCTGTGGGTGAGAATGACTCTGTTGTTACTGTAAATCTGATATTTAGGCAGGATATGGAGAAGGTGCATGGTTCTCAGTACAAGTCTTAGTATGAAGATGTTCTAAATGTATTTTATTGTCGAGTCAAAAAGGAGGCTAAGCATGAAAAACAAGTTCAAAGAACAAAAAATACAGTAGATACTTCTGGCATTCAGTGGACAGAAAGTGTCAACATTGCAGGCCAGACCTCCCATGGGTCTTATCTGCAGCTCATTAACTTGACAGGAAACTCCAACGTGCTCTGCATCTGGTTCTGGATCAGCAGATTGCACCTAGCAGTCATTTAATGTGTTCAATTTCATTAGAGCTCAGTAAAAAACGGAACCTTCTTCTCTTCCTGGGTTTTCTTAAGCACACTACATGTAGCACTTATACAGCTTTAGTTTTAATGTCACTTCAGGCTTTTTTAGTCCTAAACCTCTTAAAGAAACATCAGCTATTGCTTACCACTATAGATTAGCAATATCACCCTTTATATAAATATACTTTGCATAAAACTTTGACATTTTCATCCTCAAGTAAGGACCAAAACTCTTATGTTTAAGAGATTTTTTTTTTTTACTCTTCAGTCCTCTTTTGCATCCTCTAGCTATAGCAGAGTTTAAATTTCTTTCCTGTCTTACTGACAGGATCATTACTGCCTTGAAGGCACAGTTTTCTGCTGGCATTATGCAGAGCTGCACTGTCATTGGGAAGCTCCTAAAAAGTGTCTCCTCTAACTTCCAGGTAGATACAGTCACTGATATATAGTCTATGGACTTCATTAACTGCTTTGTGGGGCTAATTGCTTCAAAACACAGGTTTTGGAAGGGTGAGAATGAAAACCCTGACTCATCTGTAAATGGAGTCGAAAATGGTTGCTGTGTTATGGAAGTACTGGTGCTATGATCTCTGTGACTCTGGCTAAACCTGAAATAACAGGATATTGGACCTCATTTATTGTTTGCTAGATTCCCTGGCAGTTGTAGGTATCTGTTTACAGTCAAGATTTTATTAGCAGAGTTTTCCAGGAATGAGGTCAAACAACAGAATTCAGCAGAGGGAGCATATTTTTGGAATATCAATGTGAACTGGGATCTGGCTACTTTTAAAATATACTGTGGCATATATTTGCAGTAATTGGAAAGAGGAATTTTTAAACCTTAACTCTACATGGAAAGATATGTTGTTGCTAACCCAGCAGCACAGGGTTGATGCTGCCAAAATCAGGCTGTTAATTTTGTGCTGATTTTTCAAGGCTTCAGGACTGGTGTCTCTCAGATTTGCTGTCTCTGAACTTCTCTGCAGGTCTGAGTGCATGTGATGTTAAATCAGCTCACCACTGCTCTTAGGAGTATGTCTAGATGGAGCTCATCATCAATGGTGTTGAGTACAGATTTTGGAGTATCTGCCTGTTCTCTAGAGTCTACTGTGTTTTGATTTTTTATCACTTGAATAAAAAAAGCTAGCAATTTCAATTCAATTTTTGGATAAAATGTGTAGTTGCCATTGTTTTATTGTGGAAAATATGCCCTTTTTTCCCCCTGAGAAGCCAGCTATTGCATGCAAACTTGCATTTGCATCTTTCGTGGAGGAGAACTTGAGGATTTGAATAATTGCTTCACTTATAAGTGCACAGTGACATTAAAATATATTTGAATTAGAAAACTATTTACATTCTCAGGGTTGTTTTTGTACATAACACAAGGAAAATTTCAGCTTTTTGGGCACTCAGGCTTTCCAAAAAAATGCAATGATCAGAGATGCAATGTATATTTTTGAGACACATCTATTTATGATGGACTAAACAAGTTTGTTCTCAGTGTTGCTTTCATTAAAACAGATTTATGGAATCTTCATTCTGATAAACAGAAATTAGAGGCCAAAAGTTTGTGCTGATTAAATTAACCCCAAGTAAAATGTATTAAGAGTATAGTTGATCAAAAATAAAAATATAAGGCAGAATACATTTGAAAACTTTTTCAACTACAGTCAGGGTTCTTTTTTATTTTCTTCTAGTGCTAAGCAAAAAAGCACAATAAAATATTGATTATGGCAACACTTCTAAAATTCAAATATATACTAGGAGACAGTCTTATGACATGCTCAAATTACCCCTAGTGGTAATACATTAATGTGAAATCATTCGTGTTGTAACTTCTGGTGATTGTCAGAAATATTTGTATAAATAACAAATGTTCCATAAGCTAAGGGAATCAAAAGAGTGTCAAAGGAACTTGGATCTTTTCTAACAGTCTTCTGATACTGTGCTCAGTAGGCTGTGGTTAGTTGTTCCTTTTTCCTTAAAACATAAAACATTCTGCAGCTTTTCTCTCTTCAGTGATCTGCTCCCAGAAGTAAATGAAAGGCTGAATTTCAGCAACATTTTCTGTTTGATTCTTTCTTTAAACAGCTGTATGTAAGACACACAACCTTTCTTTGTACCACGACTTTTACTCTAATTCCTGTTTAAAAATGCCTTAGTCATTGTCCCTTCTTTTGTGGTTTTGTGCTTAGCTACAAAGAAAAGAAAGTATGAGTGAAAATTCTCTATTTTTCATGCATGTGCCCTGTTGTTTTTAGTTGCAGGCTGGTTCAAACCAAGACTTTCACTTTGTCAGAAGTTCATGGGCACAGTCAAGGTGTTTCTGAAGCCAGGCTTTCTGTCCTGAACACGATCTTTGTTTCCACTTACTTCTTTCTTCTGTCACAAAGATCAGTTGAAATGACTTTGCTCTGCTTGTTACAGTTATTTGAGACTGGAAGGATTAAGCCACATCTGGAGCAGTTTTGCTGTACCATGTCTCCTTTTAGAGTGAAAAAACTTATTTTTTAATGATTATTTAGGTAGTGCATGGGGTTTGTGATATTGAGCCTAAGGCTTTTTTAGTGGGAGCTCTCTTGAAACTCTGGACAGGTTTGTTTCAAAGTCATTACTGACTTCATTTTTCCTCAGTCTGTGACAGTCTTGTGAAAAAGGAAGGAAGGCTTTTGTCCCTTTATGATGTCTCTCAAATTTTCCTCTTAATACCTCGTTCCATGCACTATTGAATTCAATTAGCAATTGACTATCCATCTGCAGGCTGCTCTTTGGGAATATCCAGTCTTTTTCAGTAACACCTGTAATTCTGTTCCATTTTTATGAAGGCAAACATTCTTGGTTACAGGATACATTGATGGTTGGGCAGTTCATGAATCTATTTCACCTTGCCACATGATCTGATCACAAGTCTTGTTGAGGTATAGGACTTCTGTTATAATTTGTTGTGTGTGGTAATATGAGTTTGCAATTACCTACTAGTTATTTAGTGCATGCAGCACTTCCATGTTTGTCTCCATGAAGGACATTTCCTTTCAAGTATGTATTTACACTCTTGCTTGGTAGAGTGTAAATTGTAAAGTGTAGAATTAGAGTGTAAATTTAAATTGATGAAGATCAATTTAAAATGAGCCTTTTCCCATCCTAGTGAAGAGTGGCAGAGTTTGAATCTAAGTATGTGTTTTTAAAATTTAACTCCCAGAGCATGCACTAGTATATTAAAATCACTGCTGATGCTTCTGTTAGCAGGATTAACATTTCTTCTTTTTTTTTTTTCCCTAATAATGGGAAATACCTATTTTCCATCTCTAGCAGTGCTACTTCAACAGCAGTGCTGTTTTATGTAGTATGTTATCTTGCTCCAATGTATTAGAAATACAATTCCTGCCATCTCACTTCTGGTAAGCTGTCTGTGTCTCTGCAGATCATAGAGAATAATTCATTACTAGGACAGTCCTAAATAAAACTCTTCTTTTTTATTCCTTTTTAATGGGAGGGAAAAAAGATGTTCCTTTAGAATATGGACGCTGAAAAAATTCTATTTTTTCTCACGACAAAGTCCCAAACTTTGAAGAAATGCTGCCTCCAGCCCCCAGCTTCCAACACCTTTAGCTGAATTCTCAGTATCTTTCTGCTTAAAGTGACAAGGAAATTTAGATAAACTGTACTTTTCACATTTAAAAAACTACACTGTAAGGTGTCAAAATTTAAAAGTGAAAGTGTTGCTTCCAGAGCAAAGCTGTTAAGAGTTGAAAAGAGAAATAGAAGCAAAACACTCAAAATAGCTGAAGATGGATCTTTTCAAGTTCTTGAATAATATGTGACATGGTTTCTAGCAACAGGACAGATATAAATGATTCAGAAAGTTTATTTCTTTCTAGGAGTTTTTATTTGCTGTTTCCTAAGGATATTGCGGTAATATGTTGGAGGAAAAAAAATCTGATTCTTTCTCTCTGTGCTGCTTTCCCTTTGGGTCATTTTTGCCAGCATAAAATGTCTGAACATGGAGAATATTTCCACAAGTTTAAACTGAAGAAAAAAACGCTTAAAAAGGACACTTAAAAATTTTCCTCATATTTGTTTTTATATTTATAAAACCATTTTACATTGTTTGTTTTCAAAAAAAAGGAAATGTTTATATGCAGCCCATTACCAAACTTTTGGAATGATCAGGTTTTACTGCGTTCTCTGGCACAATAAAATGGGAATTTGTTTCTTCTGTCATGAGCAACTGTGAGAGTTGGTTGCAGTGCTGAAGAGGTCTTCAGTTTTTTCTTTTATTGACTAAATTTAGACATTTGGGTTTGCATTAAAAACTTCTTTGTTGGATTCAGCCAGATGGCAAATGACAATGAAGTGTTAACAATTCTCTCCTTTTCCCTTTTCTGTCTTCTTTTTATTGCAGAAAGTCTCTTCATCTCAGGGTAAAATCCAACTATTTACATGCACATTCACTCGGGGCTGTGCTTGTCCTGGAGTTGGATGTTTCTCCATATGGAGTAGGAGAAGTGTGCCATTTCAAAGCCCATTACTTTGACAGTGGGTTGGAGCAGCAGCAATTTTTGGTGTAGTTTTGCTGTTATTAATGACTCTGTGCATGTATCTCAACGATTTTGGTCAATTCCAAGTCTCTGTGTGGAGCTGGGTCGCTACTCCCAAGAACTGGCTCATTGTCCTTGGAAGAAAGAGCTAAATTAGGATTTGAGGCTTCTATTTCTGGCTATTTAAAGAACTTTTTGGAGAATGAGTGCAATGTGTAGGTATAGCTAGATCCTTAATGTCCTGAGGGAATGGATGGGAATGGTTGTAGTTGCAGAATTATTCAGAATAATCATAATCTAAATGTCCTTGAGGAAGGTTTTTGAGAGAATCTTAAATATAAACCTGGCATAGGGGGAATTCTCATGACAGGTGGTTTCTGTTTTAAAAATATAAATTAGTGCACACTGGGAAAAGTTAATTTGTTACACACATACACTGAATTCTGTAGTGAGTAACTTCAGCAAAACAGTGTTAGGATGAATACAATGAAAACTTTTGTTCCTGAAAAAATTCAGACTGGGGTAAATACATCTGAAAAAAACCCATCAAATCAAAACTGAGATTCAGCTTTTTAATGGAAGGACAGTCTTTGGGAAAGTCAGCTCTAGGCCTTGAATTTGTCAGCTCAGAAAGTTTTGAATCCAGTCCTTTGGCTCTTCTGCTTTGAGGGGTGCTGACATTCTCTATGTGACTTTTCCCCATTCAAAGTAAAAGATTAATAAGATGTCAGATTGATACATGTAAAATGACAGTGCATTTAATTCAAAGATGGCCCTCAAATTAGAGCTGGAAACCAGAAATACAGATTTACTAGAATAGAATACCTTTTGTATCTATTGCTACACTTCATCTGTGAAATGGACACAGCTGGAAACTTGACTGAAAAATGCTTCATATCTGAGATCTGAAAGGGAAATATGAGCAGGAAATGCCATAGACACATTTCTTTACTTTCTATTTTTGTTTGGTTTTTACACATAATGAATTTGATTTTTAATAAATTAAACATGGATGCACAGCTGGTATTTCTAGTGCAATATTACCACAGTGAACAATGATACCACAAGGATAATTTGTCTTTGGAGCGAGGGATCTCGAGCTATTTTATTCCTTTTCTTCACATGTATGTGAATTTGTTTTTAATTGAGATGAACACACCTTGACACTTCTTTTTCCCTCTCTGTTCATTCAAGGAAGAGTGGAAATGAAAATTAATGTAACTAATAGTTCAGTGGGCTTTTTCAAAGCTGGAATTGTTCTCTTTCCTGTGTTATGCTGCAGCATAATGATTTTCTTCACTATTTCCATTTTGCACATGGCAAAAATTATTAATCCTTTTGAAAATGTTGCTGCTTGTGCGACAAATGGTAGATCTATGGAGACTGGGTAGCTATAAGTTGAGGACTTTTTAAATTACAATAATTCTTGACTAAGTTTTGAACTTGGTCATTATGCAAATTCACTCTATAGTGAATGAAAGGAATTTCCATTTGCTTATGTTCGTACAATGAACTGTCTTGGTTTGGTCCTTAATGAACAGGGAGAAGCTGCAGTGCTAATTTGGTGTATAAATGTGGAATAAAATTTGTCACTGTGGTCAGCAGCATAGTGCCTTCCTCCTTTTATATATTTTTTTTTTACATGACTCCTATTTTCCATATTACTGGCACTTTATGCCACCTGGGCACTGTAAGATCACACAACTGAGACATCTCCTTTTTTTCTGTTATCTGGGGTTTTTTTGTGCATTCAATCTTTTAGGCTTAGCTAAAAGTACTAAAAACCCATATAGCCCTTACCTCACTGCATGTCCTTGTTTCAACTCTGCCAAACTTCACTGGGATTTCTTATCCTTTTCCAGTCCCACAGGTGCCAAATTTAATTGGACTCTCTTGCTGTATTTAAGCAATCTTTCAAACAAAAAAAAAAAGTCTCTAATACTCAGAGAAATGTTACATCTCCATGGATTCATAGTTATATTACATTGACCTCTCCTTTCTGAAACTTTCAGGTTTTACTAAGCCCTTTCTCTTGAATGAAAAGAGGAAAAATAAATCAATTTAATATTCACTTCAGTGTTTATGGAAATTAACCTCTTTGTCTGTCTGTGCTTGACTTTCTGCTCCCAACCTGCAAATGACAACTGAGAGACAGGAGTCTGATTTCAGGAAAAGCAGGGGATGTCTTCACAAATGGAAATCTGTTGCGGTTGGCACAATATGTTGGGACTTTTCTCCTATGTACAGCAGATCTGCTTTGCAAGAAGTATTTTTGGTCAGAATTCCTAGATGTTTTCAAATTATTTTAGACTAGCAAATGAGCAGATGTAATTCTGAAAGTCTTTAAGTCACTTTACAAAGAATTATGATGCCTCATGTCAGACTTAGTCACCCCTATAGACTTGTGATGACTGCTGTGATGCTGCTTAAAGATTTAACATCTTGCCAGAGCTGTATCACATTTTAATAATTCTACCTGGTTCTGAAATATGGTTTTTATTTTTCAGTCATAAAAGTCATAATCCTGATGCTGTAAAAACAAACCATTGTGCCAGCCTGATGCACAAGACTTTTATACAGATTTATATGTAGTATGTAAAAGAAATTTTGGGGGCCAGGTGGAATGGAGGATTGCAAGACAGACGTCTTAAAGTGCCTCAATCTTCTCTGTATTCTTCATTTAGAAAGTACTCTCTGTGCTGTGTCCATCCTTTCCTAAACAAAAGTAATATTTCACCCTCAGTTTTCATAATTTTTGTCCATTAGCTTCTGCTGGAATCAGAAATTCATATTAATTGAAAATATTATTTCTAATAGTTCAAGAAAGTATTTTGTCATGAACTTAGTAAGAAAATGTCTATGCAACACGTTTGAAAAGGGTGTTTTAGAAAATTGGTCAGCATTGTACAAATGGCATAGTATAATGGATGGGAAAAGTGCAGATCAACAACAGCATGAACAGCCACCTTTTAGGTTTTTCTCCTCCCTCTCACCTTTATAATCCATGATGGGTGGAAAAAAGAATCTTTCCTCCTTCCAGCCCAGCAGCATAACATCTAAAATTACAACATATTTCTTTGTAGTTTTGCATGCAAAGTGCCTAGAAGGCTCAGATGCATTCCTCTATGTATTACTAACAAATATGTACTAATAATAAATAAATGGAGAAGCAAATACCTATCTGGCAATTTCCATTTTTCCCTTTATAAACCAGGAATATTTTCTTTTTCTTTATACTTCAATTAAATCACCACGTGGAATAATTTGCTGTGGTATTAACAGGTTGTTTTCTAGAGGAAATAAATTTAGGTAAAGTAAACACAGATTAAACCTTTCAGGATATGTCTTAGTAGCTATTAAGGTGTATTTTCATTCTATGAATACGGCCAATAAATAAAAATCTCTGCCCTGTAAGAACAAACAGGAAAGTATTTATTATGTATGTTTGTAAATAATAAGTTTTAATTCAAAGGATTGATATTTCCTCAGGAAAAAGTTTGTTGTCTGGAGAAGCTGATAAGGAAAAAATTAATTTCTGATCAGATGCTTGAGGCACAGACCAGCAGTAAATAATCTTTTTTAAAATGGTGAGGAACAAAAGTGGAATTACAACTCCAATGGTTGATGAGTATATGTACTGATTTCGCTGAAAACATTTTTTTCTTTTTTGTTCAGACAGAAGTATGCTTGAGAATCACAATCAGAGTTTAAATTTTGGTAGGGTACGTAAAAAAATAAGATGATTTTATTATGGTCATGGGCTGCTGAGCTTCAATGCAGCTGTTTGAGTTTTAATAGCAGCCTGTATCTATTGTGTGTTGTGCAATTCTAAGAATTTCAATGGGAGTTTGATATTTTTTGTTACTTCTTTCCAGAATGTTTATTGGATTACTGACATTTTATCCATTGTATGTGCAAAAACCACAGCTCAATATATTTCTTTGAAATTAAAGAGCACAGTGTTGAGAAATAGTCATGACTGATTACTGTAAAAGAAATTTTTTAAGTTGTGGCAATTAAATTTCCAAATGCAAAGAATGTACTGAAAGCTGGGCTTATGAACCCTACACAACCTCAAAGTGCTTGCAAATCTGAGGAGTATAAAGGAAAAACAGCACTATTAACTTGAAATTGCTGCAACCTCAGACTTCCTAATTGAAGGCATTGCAATAGAACTGTTATGGCATAGAGATGGTTTGGAAACAATCTATTTCTGATCTCAAATTTTACATGTGAATATGTAGATATGCACTTCCACACCCATACTACAAATACATTTTTCCAATCAGGAAAGCCACAATTTACTTACATTGTCCAGAAAGTCACAGATATAAAGCTGGAAGAACAAGCAACATTAGAACAAAATTGTATGCAGAAGAAGGGGGAGAGCAACCAATTTTAATTTATTTAAGCTAATCTATCAAGAATAGTAAGCTGCTGGTTTGAAGAGAGTTTCAAGAGCTCCCAAACCCTTTTGCACACAAAAGTGCAAACTTGGCTTCATCTTCTGGCAGAGGAATTCATGACAAAACTTAGCCAGGCTAAGTTACAAAGCAGTGAGGCTGCATTTTGTGTGTTTTTTTCTCCCCTGGCTGTGTTAGAGGTTTCTGAGCTCATTCACAGTGCCCTTCCTTTTGGTGGGGAACAGTAGGGCTCTTTTCTGTGTAGGGCAATTAATACAGCCAGAACCTCTTATTATTCAGGGGGAAAAAAAAGAAAAAAAAATCCCAGAAGATAATTCACGTGAACTTGTGCACCTGCATAATTAATGAATTCTGGAAAAAAGAAAAAAAAAGAATAAAAGCATGGTTAAAGTAGATGACTCTGCAAGCACCCAGGGTGTGCAAGTGGCAGAAGAGATAACTAAATCTCTAAATCTTTTCAATGGTCTTTATTTAGTACTGATGGAAACAAAAGAATCCCACAGAAAATCAGTGAAAGAACATAAGAAGACACAGTTTTGTAACTGCTATAAATTTTTCATGCTGCCTTTATTTTTTTTTTTCCTTCTATGGCAAAAATTGTCCATGCAGTGGATCTGAAAGGGAAGATACAGAGAATGTACTCAATTTTTATTAAAGAGGACTAATAGTAATTCATGAAGTTCAGAATTTGGGAAATGTGTATCATTTAGGGCAAACTATAACAAAATTTTTGAATGAGAATAGATGTGAAATTTGTACCAGGAGACAAGTTTGCTAATATAGTCCCAGCTAATGAATGTATTTTTTTACTACAAGTCACAAGTTTCTTGAGCTGAGTTGTCTGTAATTAATTTTTTGGGTCTGATGAGAATGGTTAACATAAAATTATTTAGGTTTCATTAGGATTTTTTTGTTTGTTGAAAAATTCAGCATCCATGGCTAAATAATTTACAAAATTCAAGTTAAAGTCAAAACAAATAATGCTATTGGGGAAAAGAAAATTTGGAATAAGTAAAACTTTTGGTATTGAAATCCTTGAAATTCAATATAAAATTTGAAAGGAATTCTTTTAACATAGAAAATTATAGAAATTGTATAAAAATTAAAATAGTTAAAATGTAATACAGAAATAAGTTTCTTTTTCAATAGAATTTTGCTCTGGATTTTTTGTCAACAAATACATTGAAAAGTTAAACTAAGGTAAATTAAAACTAAATTTCTTCAAATATCCTTTCAGTCAGAAACTTGAAATTATTCAGTAAACTTAGCATCTAAGTCCCAGAGATATTTTATTGCTTTCAACTAAGAAATCACCTGAGAATTTATAACATTTTACACTTAACAAATTCACTGAATATATATACATACTGGTCATTTATTTGAGCACCTTAAACTTTTACTATGCTTTAAAATACTTGATTTTATTCCTGTGGTTGATACCTACTACCTAATAAATAGCCATGAAATGAATCAAAAAATTAAAGATTCTTTTTATGTTAATACTTTGCAAAAATATTTTCATTTAGTTCAAAATGTTAAAATTAGTTTTATTCTCAAACTGGCTGCAAGGCTGATCCAGTATTTGAGTGTCACCTTGTACTTTACGTTCAGGCTCCCTCAGATCCTTTTTGCTTTCACCATCTGTTTTGACAGGAAAGTTCTTCATGGCATAATTTCTTCATATTTGGCTTGTATATCCAAGATCCCAGTTGGAACAAATCCCCTAAAGTGAAGAGTTGTTTTTCTGACAAACAGCAGCTGAGATTGGTGATGGAACACAATAGTTTGGATAAAGTGGAATTTAAACTTGTTTTTAAAAGCTCTACTAGATTTCTGGTTTATTGTTCTCTCAAACAAAGGAAATCAATGAATAAATACTAATGAAGCATTTCTAGTAGGTAGATTTCTTGTGTTTTCTTTTTGCATTGCAGTGAATTTCCTTGAGTGGCTCAGCTGCCCATGGGGAAAAAGGAGAATTAGAAATACAAGTAAGCACCAGTAATGTATTAGCATAATAGCTGAGCTTGAAAAGCACGTGGGTTTTGTAGACTGATTTCATATAATTTATCAATGGATTAATAAATGCTGGTGGAACATTTTTATTGCTCTGTGGCCACCGATAGTATGAGTGTGGTCAATGTAAACAAGCATGAAGTACAGGAGCATAAAAGGAAGAAAGAGAGTTCTGGGAGGGACCATCATGGGCAGCAATTCTGTGCTGGAAGTAATCCATGTATAAAATCATCATTAGACAGATGGTCTGTGCTGGTATACAGCTGGAAGAAGCCCTTAATAGGACAGGGCGTCAGGGCTAAGTAGAGGGGAGGGAAGGAAACAAAAGAGTTTAAAACAGGAAATGTAGCATTGTTTTTTTTCCATGGGAAAGCCAAAAAACCTCTGATGCTTTCAGAAAACCTTGGTGCATTATGCATTGTATAAATTCTTGCAGTTATTTGGCATTTGGCTAAGCAGTGTGACAGGTATGAATAACTATGCTTGTGATGCCTTAAGCTTTAGGTCTCATCTTTTCCTGTACTTACGTAGTTTTCTGTACTGTTTTAGTATATAGCTCTGAATTTCTTATAAAATGTTAGCAAGTTCTCTTCCCAGTTTAGTCAGTCAAAACAATCCTTTTCCAGTCTGAGAACCAGGGACACCATTGCAGCTTCAGACCCAAAAAGTATAAACAGTGAATTGAGGAAAGCAATCTGGGAGGATGGGACTTCATTACCTGAAGCTGTAACTGGACAATTAACTCCAATATTCAAATGGGCCAAAATTTATAAAAGTGTAAAAACTTGTGGCTCGCCGTCCATCTTGGTGGAGCCAGGGCCAGGCTCTTGTACTGCCCAAGGTGTATCCTTTGCAGGTCTTTTTAATAAATACCTGCTTGATTTCTCTTACTCTGTCTAGCCTCTGTTCCAGGCAGCCTCTCTAGGCATCACTTGAACCCAAGTTACCAATAAGTCTCCCAAACCCCACTAATCACTTTGGATTTTAAGTCAAAAAAAAAAAAATTGCATTTGGATTGCCATTTTTATTGTTCCTTTTATTTCCATTCCTTTTACTTCAGGAATTATACCAATTCCCAAGAGATGAATGCAGTCAAATAACCTTCAGCTCAGGTCTGCCCAGAGCATACTGATGGAATTGAGAGGTGTTAAGAGCACAGGACAGAGGTCTAGGTGTGAAGAAAGGAGGAGGTGTCCCTCCTTAATAAGAAGGGCAGTGGGATTTTAGCCGAACTGTTCTTATCCACAGCATCTCAGGGAGGATGGGTTTGTCAGACTTCAGGTGATTTAGGAGAGCTGGGCTTAGAAAAAGGACACACACATATCAGCAGAATTGCTGTCTCTAGCCCACAGATAAGCCTTCAGAAAAATAAACCTGCTTTTAAGTGGGAAAACAGGTCTTGTTTGTTGAGGAAGTAGGTAAGTGGGAGGAGCTCTGGTTTATTGCTTATTTTAGCCCAGCAGAGTAACAGCAGCTGAAACAATCAGGTAATCCGTGTGGAGGAGGAATCCCTATGTGCACCTTTTCTTCACAAGATTTCAGCTAATTATGGCCACAGAAAAACCACAAAATCAGTTTCTGAATACTGAATTTTACAAGGGAATCCATAGTTAAATACTAACTTTGGAGGTTTTGTGCTAATGAGTTCTCCAGTCTGAATATCGACTTTTCTTTCCCCAGGAAAGTCCTTTCCTTAATAGAACTGTGTATAAATGCCTTTATTTCTAAGCCACTGAATAAACTTTCAGTAGAAAAATCCAAGGTATAGAAATTAGAGTGAACATGCTCGTGGGGAAAATTGCTAACAAAACCAAATAATTTTTTGTCACAAAGATCTGGAAATGTGAGTACTTGAATTACTTCAATAACAAAGAAAGGGGATAATCTAAATCACACATACTTTTGGATGTGCTCAAGGACTTAATGGATTCAGAGCAATTGTTTCATAATATTGAGGAAAAGAGAAATTATTTAAGTTTAATCTACTCTCAAAATGCATGATAGAATAGTGATTTTTGTGCTTTGCAAGATGTACTTTTATGCATAAACTTTAAATTTAAAAAAAAATCTGCACTGAAGTGGATACTTTTAGTTCTTAAGGAAAATAAGGTAGGATGTTAGTGTGGGAAAATGCTCAGTTTTGCTTCCTATTCCTTAGTAAATTTGCAGCTTCTGCTGTTTTCTTTATTAAGTAATATAAAAATGTTCTCATTTCCCATGGTCAGGGTCCAATATTAACTTTTCCCTTCAAAATTTACCAGTGATGAGTCTTTTATTGTCCCTATATGTTGTTTGGATTCACCATTTGAAGTTACCTATATATTTTTTTTTTCACTATTTTGTAACTTTTAACACCAAGGTTTACCCTTCTGAAATACAATAAAATACATAACGAATTCAAGTATAACATAAATATTGTTGGAAGTGGGAATATCAGGTGGGTTTAGCCCAAATAAGGACTGCAAATTGCAAAACCTCTGAGATCCTGTTGCGTTCTTCTGTGGCCATGAGCATAATTGGAGAGTAAATTTTGAATTATTGAGCACTCTGGTAACCTCTGACTTCATCTGAAAGTTTTAAGAGCTGTTGCAGTAGTACACACAGTCTCCAAAACAAGGTCTAAGTAGAGGTAGTTATGGCATCATCAATAGGGATTTAAATACCAGGAAATTGGAGATGTGAGTCTGAAAGCTCTTTTATTTATTACAACTCTGCTGCACACTTAATGCTTTGAAAAGGATTTTATTACTGTCTAAAAGCAGTTGCACATTAAATCTTTAAATTAACTTCTGCTCTGCTTGAATATAAGTATCTTCTCCACTGGGCAGGAGTTCAACAAGACAGAGTAGGAGGGTTTTGAAGCTTTAGGTGATATGATGACAGACTGCTCCAAACCATCTCCCAGCCTGCACTTCCAGTACACAAATTTACAATTCACACATTTACCTCAGGCCTACTGATGAGAATTCCATGTTGATGCTTCGGATTTTCCTTCCTTTTCTTTATGCTCCATCACGTTTTCCTGGATTCACTGTATTGCCCTAACTTCCTTCATTTAATCCTGCAAGCCAAGGTTAAGCAAGTCTTGTGCTAAAGAGCAGCTGCCTCTCTCCATGGGAAGCAGAACAGAGCCATTGTAATGCTCAAGTGGTTTCATGGGAAGTTTGTATCAGCAATCACCACCTAGCCTGACCTTACAGTGAGCTTAGTTTTGGTTAATTGTCTTCCAAAAAGAAGTAGGAGGAAAAAAAAAACAAAACCAGAACCTTCAGGTTGTTCTCATGGGCAAGAAAAATACAGCCAGAAAGTACAACTGAAAACAAAAAAAAAAGGCATCAGGAAAAGAAAATTCCCTTTCTCAGCTCTGCTAAATCCATTTCTTCAGTTCTTTGCTTTACAAATCTTTAAAATATTGCTGCAAATATTCTTCCCCCAAGAAAAATATCGGTGAAAGATCTAAACCCAAAATATTTCACTTTGAAAAGTTACCTTGGTGCTTTCTGGGACTGTAATTCATCAATTTTGCCTCCATTCTCTTGTCTATTGTGGTCTTAAGTTGGGTTATATCTCCTGTGGTACCTATCTGTCAGTCCTTGTATGGATTTGGTGATTATAGTGCATCATGGGGAATATGTGCATGGGGGTGAAGCTCACTGCAGATAATGAAAACATTGAGGAGAAGAAAAATAGGTCCTCCGAGGTATTATAACTGTATACTTCTGTTGGCAACATCTTTGGAAAGTTAGTAATTTATGTTTTAAAACATGGTTTTGGTTGGAACCTGGTGTTTTTACTGAAGAGCTGTTTAGCAAGGTGATTGGAGATATCTGATTTAAAATGTATTTTGTGCTTGGAGATGTTACAAGATGTATGTGCCAAGGCATGACCCAGAAATCATCGGTGTCTACTCTGTCAGGGAAGCATAACCAGGTGCTGAGCCCCAGCCATGGCACTCCCTTCTCTGCTGGTGGTTTCACAGAACCTTCTGCACTGACCAGAGAGCATTGATGGTGAAATTCTTCATGAATGAGAACTGAAGCAGGGTGATTTTTTTTTTCTTATTGCTCCTGCACAGGGCCTTTCTGAGTATTTGTAGGGTGTGTGTGTGAGTAAAAGGAATGGGATTTCTGGACACTGGATTGGAAACAAAGAGTAGCCAAAGATTTTACTGACCTGCTTATAACCCCTACTTCCATCCCAGGCATGCCTGCTTCTCCTGAGGTCTCAATCACTGAAAGTAGTTTGTATGAGAAGTAAAAAATCACTAAAACATGGGAGTTATTGTGGCAAATTCCCATCACTTTTTTTTTTTTGGTGTCCTGCTTGTCATATGCATACAATGCTTGTATGTGGATTGAGGAGAGACCACAACAGGAAGCTGTGATCTGTAACACTTATCCGGTCCTAAAATAGATCATTGGCATGACTGGGTTATTTAAAGAATCATTTGTTCTCTAGGATCTTCTAGGTTGCTGGTGAAAAATGTCTGAATTTTTTTTTTAATGTTACTGAGAATTAATTGTATTATTTATGGTATATTAAGATACCTGAAGTCCTGGTACATCTACTTTTAAAAGAAGTAGAATACAACAGACTGTTTCAGTTGGAGGGGACATAGAATGATGCATTTAGACCTCTTCCTATTTGCTCACTTAAAAAAATCATTTTAGTTATCTCAAAATCATTGGCCAATTTCAACTCTAATTAAATTTAAGCCTTTTGTGTCTTCTTCCTGCATAAATATACCACAGCTCTGTGCTCTGTCTGCAAATCCTGACCTTGTTTGCCAAGATCATACAATTTCTTTTTCCTTTTGAGCCTCCTGGGGAGTTCCCTGTTCAGCCAAGCTGGTCACGTGCTCAGCTTGTTTGATTTACAGCACAGAGGAATTGCCTGGAATTGTACCAAGGAAATAAACAGGCAAATTTATTTTATCCTTCTGGTGTCCTAATGAGTGTAAGTTACTTAGAGATGACTGTCTCTTCAAGCTCCCATAAGAAGAAGAAAGCATCCTCCTCAGGCAGGGCTTGGGCCACCAGTGATCACAGAATCACAGAAGGAGTAAGCTTGAAAGGGACCACAGTGGGGTCACCTGGTCCAGAAAGTGTCACCCAGTCAGGACTGTGTCCATGCAGTCTTTGAATATCTGTAATGAGGGACATTCCACAACTTCTCTGGGCAATCTGTTCCATAGTCACACTCACATACTGAAGTTCTACCATCATTCAGATGGAACCTCCTTGTGCATCAGTTTGTTCCTGTTCCCTTTTGTCCTGTTGCTCAGCACACCAAGAATCTGGATCCATCTTCTTGACACCTACCCTTCAAAAACATCTATTTTGCTGAGGTCCCCTCTCAGACTTCTGTTCAGGCTAAGCAGGCCCAGTTCCTCCAGCCTTTTCTTGTAAGTGAGGAGCTCAAGTTCCCCAATCACCTTAGTAGCCCTCTGTGGCAGTGTTCACAGGGGTTTTCGGATGAGGGAATAGACGAGGATCTGACTCCATGTTTCAGAAGGCTTGATTTATTATTTTATGGTATATATTACATTAAAACTATACTAAAAGAATAGAAGAAAAGGCTAGCTAAGAATAGAATAGCAAAGAATGATAGCAAAGGTTTGTGTGTTGGCTCTCTGTCCAAGCCAGCTGTGCTGTGATTGGCCATTAATTATAAACATCCAAGATGGGCCAGTCAAAGATCCACCTGTTGCATTCCACAGCAGCAGATAATCAATGTTTACATTTTGTTCCTGAGGCCTCTCAGCTTCTCAGGAGGAAAAATCTTAAGGAAAGGATTTTTCATAAAAGTCGTCTGTGACAGCCCTCCACTGTACCAGTTCCAGGAGCTCCAGGTCTCTCTTGTCCTGAGGATCCCAGAACTGGGCACAGCACTCCAGGCTGGCCTCACCAGGGCTGAGCAGAGGGGCAGGATCACCTCTCTGACCTACTGGCAGTGCAGTTCCTAATGCAGCCCAGGGTCCCCTTGGCCTTCTTGTCCCCCAGGGCAGGGCTGGCCCAAGGACAGCTTGTTGTCCCCCAGGTCCTTCTGTGCAGAGCTGCTGCCCAGCAGTCACCCCAGCCTGTGCTGCTGCCTGGGGTTGTTCCCCCCAGGTGCAAGGCCACATACAGAAAACTGCAGAGATCCATCATTTTATAGTCTGTGGGAAGCTTTGTTTAGCTGATGGGATCAACTTGCTGTTCTAGGTTTTTTGGGTGCTGTGCTTGTGCCCAAAATTTGAACTAATGGGGGATTCAAGCACACAACAGCATTAGCACAGCATGTAATGCATGCATGGCTTTGCCACAACAAGAAGACCATCAGTGTCACCCCAGGACAATCAGCAAAGGGCTGAATTTGTTTTCAGTCAGGGCTCTCATGGCCCTAAAAGTGTGTGTCCCTTTAAGAGATCCCTGGGTAAGGTTAATGTTTCAGAGAGGATAAACTGGAGAGATCAGATAATGACCTTAGTGTTAGAGAGGCTTAAGGTTTTAGCATTCGAGTAGATACAGAGACCACAAATAAAGGATTATAATTATAAAGCATCGTAATGGAATTGAGCAATGTCAGAAAATGCCTTTAAAAATCAAGACAATATCACAAATTATGAAACTGAAAATGGATTAACTTGCCTTTTTGGTCTATAATTTTACAATCCTTTGCAAATTTTGCTTGCCAGTAACAGTATTTAATTTTTAACGTGGTTAAATCTGGTCTGTTGCAATTTTAATTCCACTCCAGCCATTTGGGAGCTATTTTTTATTGCCTTGCAAGTGTTCTTTTTTCTCTCTTTTCCTTTTTTTTTTTCTCTTCTGCAAAACCCAGCAGGTAATTCAAGATGGGAATTCACTTTGGTTACCTATTTCTCCAGGCTGTAAAATCGCCCTTCCAAAACGATCAAGTTTTTAAGTACATATAAAGACTTAGTATTCGTTACCTATAAAAAGCTAAAATCAAACACAAAGTTATTAAGCTTTTCCTCTTGTCAGGTCTTCATCATTTTTAAGACACCAGTTAGTGAAGACACAAATAATGGAGGAACATCTGAGTTGCTACTTGTGTGAATTTGCGGAACTCTATTGCACTCAATAGACCTGTAACAACCATCCCAAACAAGAAAGAAACCCCAGTCTTTCCATAAAGATTATCTGTTCAATGCTTTTTGCTTTTATCTGCATAGTTAATTTTTGCAGAGGTGAAATCTATTGATTTTAAATGAGGAAATAGCCATCATTCATGCTTGTTGTCTTCCTAAAAGCTGAAAACTCATAACTTGTATGATAAACTTTGAAATAACTCTGCCCCTTTTTACATCTGGAAACTCTACTGGGATCAGATATCTATAGCTACCAGGTTCACATTCCTTTTTACTTTTTCTTTTCTTTTTTTTTTTAATAGGGTAAATTTGAACGGTCTGAATAATTTAAGAGCTCATTATCATTACAATTTAGAGGCAAATCAGAGGGGGGATGCTCTGTAGAACAGCCAATACTGACATCATGTCTCAGCAGTCTAGGTGGTAGCTTATTGATCTTACTGTACATAGGAGACCAGGACTTGATTTCCCAGATCACCACTGAGAATTGAAACACAGGGTAATTAGCAGCCAGTTTTCAGATATCAGTTTACTGAGCAAGCAAGTTAGAATAGCTCTCTCCTGGGAAGATGGCAAAATAAGTGAAGGAAATCAGAGGAATTGTTTCTGGATTGCATCTCAGGGAAAAACTTGCAAATCTGATTTACAGTGTCATGACTGAATTTCTACAATTTAAGCCACTAGGGAATATTTATTGTGAATGCTATAAACTTAAAAATTCCTACACTTGTTCCCTGACAAATATGATTTCATGCAGCTGTAGACATCTTTTTTTTTGGGGGGGGGGGGTGGTTACTTTATCACACCAAGACAGATCAGAATTATTTATTTCTGTTGAATACAGCAGTATGCCAAGATTCCTACCACCAAATATTCATGGGAAAGTTTGACAGCTGCTGCCTGGCAAAGTCCAACACAGTGATTCACTTTTTTGTTTTCCACAGCTTCTCTGGGGCTGAAGTTTGCATGCCCAGGTTACACTTCACTGCCTGTGGAAATTCAAAGTGCCATTTGGGAGCCCAGCCTTACTGAAGCTATTGGAAGTTCTGCCACTAACTCATTGGGGGAATTCACCCCCAGTTTACAGAATCATATCAGAAAACCTTTTGTTTGTTAGTTTGTTTGTTTGTTTTCTCTGTTTTATAAACAAAACCTGCCTGGTCTTTATAGTCAGCCACAAGACCAGCACGACCCTGTGTCACTGTCATATTTTCTGGAAAAATCCCTTTGCCACGATTCTTCACCTGGGAAGCTGAGAAGCCTCAGAGAAAAAGGAAAACAATATTATGATATGCTTCTCCTGTGTTTTGCTGCTTTGGAATGTGGTTTGGAGATTGTTTATCCAACAGGGGCTTGTTTGATTGGTTTCATTTGAATTGTTTTGACTTAATGACCAATCAGGGTCGGGCTGTGTTGGACTCTGGAAGGAGTCACAAGATTCATTATCATTCTTTGTAGCCTTCTGTCTGCATCCTTTCTGTATTCTTTAGTACAGTTTTAGTATAGCATTCTTTAATATAATATAATAAAATAATAAATTAGCCTTCTAAGAACATGGAGTCAGATTCCTTCCTTCCTGCCATGGGGGACCCCAGAAAATACCACAACCCTGCATCTTTAAAACCACAAGTCATTACTACAAAGTTTGCCCTCACAAACAGAGAGATGTGCAAAGAGCATCTTCAAGCCAGTTCAAGTTCTGACTGGTAGGTTGACCCACCAATGATTGTATTCGCTGGATCCTCTGAAAACAGTCTGTTAAATGGGAAAGTAATAAAACAATGAAATAATGTGCATCGTTTTAGTATTGTCATCTTTGGGTTTGGTGCTTATCTTGGGGTTTTAGGGATTTTTTTTCCCCTCGAGGTGCATATTGGTCAATCATTTGAATGCAGCTGTGAGTTACAGGGGGAAATGTGTATTTTTGAAATGTTCTCAGATTATGAGATTTCTTGCACTGCCTGCTTGCTTATACTGTCTACTTCTAAAGCCCTGCATCTCTGGAAATTCAGCCAATTATATTTTGATGCATAAACACTTGCCTGATTGCTCTGCATCCTCATTTGCCTGTGTGATGGATTGAATGTATGGCAGCTGTCCCCAGAGGCCATCCTGAAAAGAAGATGTTGCAACTCATGAGTTCACCCAAGTGAAAAAAACTGAAAATATCTCATAAATACACAGATTTTTTTTTAATTCCTCGTTAGTAAAAGAGATATTAATATGCAATAGTATCTGTCACATAGGGGAAACTTCTCAAAATACCTGAGCCCATTTTAAAGATGTGGAAGTTAGGACATGCATTGTGTACTAACAGCAGGGTGTCACCATGGACACCAGCAGAGAAAAGTCAAATATGATGAAAGAGAGAAAAGAGAAAGAGAAGATGTAGTATCCATGACAACAAGTAGAAAAGAGTAAGACTTGACAAAGTTGAAATCCCCGTGTTTGTCTGCATTATTAAAATGAAATTTGCAAAGTTAGACACAGATACAACATCATTGCTGTGTGGCTGGATTTTGTGCAAATTGTCAGCATCAGAAGGGTACAGAGGAGGTTCAGATGGTGCAGACAGGATCTCTCCTGTTGTGTTTGCACATCCCTGGAGTGGTTTGTGTGGAACCAAATGGCAGCTGGGGAAACAGAGGAGGTCAGATCCAGCTATCTGTATATGCACATAAGCACACACATAAGCTGTCCTCAGTCTGAATGTCTGTGTCAGCACACTGGAAATGTGTGTAAAAGCCTCTAAATTCTGTATGACCAAAGTAAAACAATGTGGGATGAGGAGATGGATGGAATAGATTAAGAAATCCCATTTTCTTCTCACGTGAGGGGAGATTTCCTTTTGAAGCCAGAGTGTGCAGTTAGAAGCAAGGGGCAGAGAGTGTGACAGAAAAAGTAATATCTAAAGCCCAGAGGAGGCTGTACATTTGTGTCTCTGTGAATTACTTTGGGCAGCTCTCCACACACACAAATGGAACTGGTTTGCATTTGCTACATTATATTTGGTTTTACCTTGTGGAGCTCTAGCATGCAGCCCATGTAATGTAATGCCTTCCTGCAGGGTTTTGAGACTTGAATTGATGTTACTGTGAAAGTATCAGTGCAGAATTTATCTCCTAAAATGTAACTATTAAGCAGATGTTTTTGTTCAAGTAGAAATAATGAGATCTTTCTTTTTTCTTTTTTTTTCTCTTTTTGTCATTTTCGATGCGCTTATAAATATTATTTAGTAAAAAAAAGTTGCATAAAAATTTGCTGGTGTAAAATTTAGGGATATGCAACAAACCTCCCAACAACATTTGTGAAAGATGATGTTCTCTTATGTTCAGTGAGAGCTTGCGTCCTCAAACAGCATGGAATATGAGAGCATTTTTATTTAAATTCCAACTGCATCCCTTCAAAAACTAGATCCAGTCCTTTAAGTAGATTTAAGATATTGCTTAGTAAAATTTTCAGAATATTTTTGATGTATTTTATAGTCTAGTGCTTTTGTGTTCACATGAGCTTGCAAAAATACTAATGAAAGACCATTTAGACTTATTTTTGTACACCAAATACCTTAATTTGTGCAAGTGTCTGCCAGTGTGATTTGAATTGTCCTGGAGAAGATGAGTACTCTGTAGATGAATTTTGCATGGAGGGATTTTGGGGACAAGAAAATGAACATCCAGAATAAGCAGCTAAGCAGAGACAGAGGAGAATTGTGCAGGCACAAGAAATAGAGGGAATCTTTCTTTCCAATAACAGGCTTTTCCCTGTGTTTGGAATGCAGATGAAATTAACGTGCCTGTATTTGTGGTCATGCTCCAGCATTACTAATTAAATCAGGATAGTTCCCAGAGGAAAGTGATTTTGGTTAACTGTTAAGACAGAGTGCAAACAGAGCAGAAAGCTTTGTTCCAAAAAGTGGTGGGAAAGTTTGTTTGCTCTCTGTTGCATTTTGGACCGTAAGATCCGAAATGTGTGGTAGCACCTCTTTGAAAAGGGAAGGAATAATCCAGCCTGGTGAAACAATAGAATTCTGTGCTCAAAAATAGCTTTCCTCATTGCATATTTTAATTAGTGATTTTAAAGCAGACAGATGTCAGATAAGCATAGAAGTGTAATTAGTACTAAAGGGGAAGCAGACATGGAACACAGGAAATAATTTTATTCATCGTCTTGGTTTGGAAAGGTTTCCTGTTATCCAGAAAGCTAGATGAGAAATATTTCTTCTTTGTTTTTATAAATAACTCTTCTGTCTTTTCTCTCTGTGTGATGTTCAATAATTTGCTGAAAGTTTCTCATGTAGTGGTGCAAAATCTCGGCAGCTGTTAATTGTAATGTCTCTATTAACTTTAGTACTGTAAATTCAGTTCACCCTATTGATTAATTAGTTATTCAGCAAATAATCCCAGTTTGTATGATTAACAATACAATTTTTTAAAGGCGAACAGATATAGCATCATAACATGGATACAATACAGAGAATAGGTGTATTTTATTCCTTTGTGAACTTGCAGTTCTTTACATTGCAAAACTTGACCTTGTCCCATGGGAATAGAAATCCAATGGCAAAACACACCCAAGAACTCCTCTGAGGATGTGCTCAGAGGATGCACATCCTATTCCTTTTCTGGATGCAGCTGAGCAGCTTCCTAGATCACTGACTTGGGTGGTTTGTTGCTGTCTCCTCTGTACCCTCTGCCTTTGTAAGGCAGAATTTATCACCCTTTGGATCTGACAGCTTAACTGCGCATCTGCTTGCCTCTCATCCCATCTGCGGTTTGTTGTGGCTTTTTTTTAAACTCAGCCCCTTCGACAGAACTGGAGCAGGCAGAGACTCTGCTGCAATGCGAGCTGACCTGCAGCAGTTGCCTTCTGAGGGGAGCAACAAGCACCTGAGGCTGAGCCATAACCCCTTAACCCAGTATTTGTGACATGAGAGCTCTTTCTTTGGCTGAGTCCATAAAGGGAAGGGGGAACTGAAATAGTGCAAGGTGTCCTTTGCATTATGCAGAGTTATGGCATGTATGTATTAGCAGGTGTAAGGCAAAAGGATCAACCTCTAGACAACTATTTCTGTATGCCAGAGTAATTCTTATTTTATGATTTTCCAGAATAATGCAAAATGGATCACAAGGCCTCAGCCAACCAACAAAAAAAAAAAAAAAAAAAAAGAACCCCAAACCCAAACTAAAGAAAGGCTGCTGAAGCAAAATGTGTTTTGTATTCTCATCTGCTGGCTCAGAAAAGCAGGTGTAGACCTGCTGCTCCTGTAAATGGGAAATGAAGATTAGGAAGCAAATACCTTCAGGACAGCTGTAAGAAATGCAGTGTGAATGAGTTTTTCAGCTGGTTTCTATGAATTCTATGGTAGGAACTCAAGCTGCTATCCCTTAGAAATTTTCAAATAATATTGATCATCAAAAACCCCAAACTTGTGGATTTTCTCTCTTTTTTTGGGTGGTGGGGAAGATGGCTTTCTGTCAAAGTTGAATCCACACTGAAACAGGGAATTCTGCAATTAATTATCAAATTTTAGCTATTACCAAATATTATTATTTCCTTGGTCCAGCAGGTATCTGCTGCAATGTGAAGAATTCAGGTTCAATACTCTCTCTTGAGTACAAACGAATTTCTAAATTTATAGGATTCTTTCTCAGCTAATCTGTTCCATTTGGTCTGTGTGGTTAAATAATACTTCCCTCTCTGGGTGTCTTATAAAAGTGTTTGTAACTGCTGTGTGAAATTGCAAAAGTGTTTGCGGTTTCACAGAGCAGTTACAAACATTTTTACAAGATAAGTTTTTAGAAGTGCTTCCCTCTTGGTTAGAACTGTTGCTTTTCTAGAAACTGGCAAGAATGTAAAAAATAAAAAGGAAAATTATATCTTAGTGTAAGGTTTAAGAACCTCACCACAGAGTTGCTGAAGTCACTGAAAATAATCCTTCTGATTTTCAGCAATATTCATTATACATCTTGCAGTACACTTTTGTTCTTGCTGCTTTTGACTACAGAGATGGCCCCACAGTTTAGTGAGGTAGATATGCTAAAATGGTATAAAGTTCATGGGTATTGGCAGTTATGTGGAGAATACAAGTCATGGGAATTGGGTGACTTCAGCACAATACTTCAGTGATCCAGAATTTGAGTGGTGTTCACCCCATGAAGGACAATTTCACCCAGAGTTTGTAATGTGCTTCCATTTATTACTATCAAATTATTTGCCATTGCTAAAAGAAATGGCTGTCACTCCTTAAGCTCTGAAACACAATCACTTATTAAAGACATTTGATTTTAATATCAATGATAAAACAGTGGTTGTTCTGAATGCAACCAGTAACAACTCACTAATTATTTGAATTGTATCTTAGAAAGATTTGGTTAATGCAAGAGCATAAGCAGGATTTTTTTTGGTTTATTACCTGAAAACCATTAATTCCTCTACAGTTTCCTTTCTAATCAGAACACAGCATGACTTCTGCTGAAAATAATTGATTTTTTTTTAGCAAGCCTTAATAGACAGCACTGAGAAATGCAATGATTACAAGACAGAATGGAATGAGATTTATTTGGAAAACTGTCATTTAGAGTATCAGCCTCTCTCTGAAGCAGGAATGTGTTTCAGGTAAATGATGTCATACACTCCAGAGCCACTTTTTCACTGTCAGGTATTACAAATGAGTCTCCTTCACAGTTCTCAATGGAAAAAAAATATAATATCCTATATATTGACGCTTGTTTAAGAGTATGAATGCTGCAAAACTGTGTTTTTCACAGGAAAGACTGGGATAAAGTGAGGCAGATTTTGTAAAGCTTTGGGACTCTCCCCTCCTTGATGAATGATTTTGTAAGCAAGTGTTTCTGTGTCAAAACAGTGTCTGTCACTCATGTGCTAGTCACACTGATTATTTTCTGTTCATGTCACCATCCATATTTATTTGCTCATGTTTTAAAACCCATTTAAATATACCAGCTCCTTGGCAATGAAACTGCCTTACCTTGCCAGGTATAATGGGCTTTTGGCTCATGTAACAATAGTGAAAGTCAAGAAAAGCCCTCTGGGTTTTACAGTACCATACCAGATAAATCCTAGTTTTCATCCCTTGAATAAAAGTGTGTATCCCAACAGAAAAAAAAAAAAACAAAACCTCTCTTAAAACTCAACTACCAAAATAATTAATCCAAATGTATTCCAATAAATTAATTATAATATGACAATATCAGCAATATATATATATATATATTTTAAGTGAGGAAAACTGTGAAGTATTTTAATTTTGATTCTTTTTTCAAATATAAATGTGCTCACCTGTGTGTTGAGGAAGTTATGTCAGGATCCAGGGTTAGAGGTGTAGATTTGGTGTGATGTGCTGTGTAATACATGAATGTAGAGACAAATGTACAAGCTGAGCTCCTCTAAATTACTGTGCCCTGAGCAGGAAGGAGGTGACCTGATGAGGTTCCTTCCAGTATTAATCATCCTATGGCCCTTGATAAAACCAAAGCTTAAACCCTAGAAATTTATCTGAAACAGGCCACATTATTCAGGGACAGAATCTTTTTTACCAGTATTGCTCAGTGGCTGAGGTTTCAATGTAGGCATCTCTTTTATCTTTGAAAGTTAAGTGGGAAAGTTTAACCTTTTGCCAGGGTTTCACACAGGGCAGCCTTGAAATTGTGTAACATTTCCTAAAAAAGTCTCAGACAAACTGTTCTTTCCTCTTCTTCAACAGGAGATAAAACTGTGTTCCAAGAGAACTCTAATTCCAACACCTGATGACATTTCTCTAAGCACTTGTTCCATCACCCCTCCCCCCAATTTCATCTCCTCACATGAGAATTATCCACATAAATTAATTGATTTTGATGGGTTTTTTGTCATGAAACATGAACCTTCCATAACAGGAATTCTAGCAAATGTGGGAGAGGAAAAATGGCACGTAGTCCAAGAAAGTCATGTAAGTGTTTACAAGGTAAAATTTTGTGTAAAATCCTTATCTTTACAATAATGATAAAATTTCTATTTGCTTAATTGAAAGTGCCATTTCGTCCCTGTTTTAGAGAAAGTTCTTATAGTTAAACTGTTCCTTATAATTATTCTTTAAGACTACTTAAAGACAGCATCAATATTGTGAACACAGCAGAGACACCTTGATTTGGTACAGAAAGTCATTTTTCAAGGATACATTTATCCAAATTAAGCTTTTGTTCAGGATGACTTTGATTTTTTCTGAAAACTTGAATTTCTGAAAGCTAAAAGCTCTAATTTAAAAAGCAGCTGAAGTGTTCCAAAGGTGAAGCCACTCAGGTTTACTCAAAAAGCTTTGCTTTGGGAAAATTCACCTTTGGGTATGAATTGCCATGGTGAAAAATACTTGAGGCTACCAATTCACCAGCTAATTTTTTTTTTTTTTTAGTCTACACTTTTTTCTTTTAGCATATTAGCACTGATTTTGTTTTCCTTGTATAAATTCAGCAGAGGGATAAGAGCTAAATTGAAGAGGAGATTTGAACATTATCATTTGAGATTGAGAGGTCTGAAAGAGAACATATGGTGTTACCTCAGCTGAGATAACAGTGCCTCTCTACCAGGATTCTTATCCTGTCTGTTAAGACCTTTCTACATGTGTTGTTTCAGCTCTTTGCAACACTGACATTGTTTACCTTTTTTTGAGTTACATTTGCAAATAAAGTGGGTAAAAATATTGACTCTTTTTCATTCCTCCAATTACAAATGAACCTGAGCCCTTCCCAAGAGAGAATGTCTCTCTCCAATAAATTTAAAATCAAATTTGCCTCTGAAAATAAAACACAGATGTAGGGAGAACACTTTTTCTTGTTTGCTGTTGTTTTGTATTCACTCGTCATATGAAGAGGTTTAGCTCCAATGAGACGTTGAGAAGAAAGACATATATTTATATTTAGTTTCACTTTTAGAATATAAATCATGTTATTTTTCAGTGCATCAAAACAAGATCAAACCAGAAGTTCTAGCAAATAATTCCTGTTTATGGCTGTTAATTATGGAAAGCAAAATAGTGAAGAGTTTTTGTAGATAAAACAGGGCTCCTTTAAGTAAAAAAGTGTAAATTATGAAAGTAGGAATTACTGCAACAAATCTTTCCTGTCTTCTTTCCATTGCTTTTTGGACAATTAAAAACCAACAACAACAACAAAAAAAGTCCTTGCTAATTAACATTTTCAGAGAGCATATTGGTTTGTTAGTTTTTATAAGAAGCTATCCCAGTTGCTAGAATCTGCTGCCATTTACAGCCCTTTCCAAAGTCGGTGTCACAGCTGAAATCACAGGGCTGTGCCAGTTACAGCACAGTTAATTTCACCTTCTAAAATGTTCATTTTTCACATTTCCTTCAGGTAACTTCCCATAGACACAGATCCTCTAAGTAAGATTTACATTGGAAACTTATATTAGGAAGATTTAAGGTTATTTTGGTAAGCTCAATGGTCTCTCATTACAGCACAGCAAATGAAGGAGAAAATTAGTGCACTTATTTAAAAATAAAAAAAAAGAAAGAATAATCAATCTGTTGCATTCTGGGAGGAAACATCAATTGTTGTGGTATTGTCTTACCTCTTGTCCTTCTGCCCTCTTGTCAGATATGAATGGAGATAAAGACTGACTAATAATGAGAAGATGTGAAAACAATTATTCTGAATTAGGTCTTAATGAAAAGAGTTTGCCTGAAGTATTTGTCTTAAGGATAATGATGTTGATTGATTAATCACACCATTCAAACAAGTTTAATTTAGAGATAGGATTAAAGAACTCATCATGTGTTGCAGGAAGCCACCAGCATCACAAATTCATGGAAATATTTCTGGGCCACACCCTGATAAGGGATGCATAAATTGAAAAGCTGATGGGGCATGAGTAGAGTTAAAACATAGATATTTTCCTAAACCTCTTTCTAGAGTCAGTATTCTCTGAACTTCTTTTATTTTAAACTTTAATGATCCAGTAAAAAAAGGTTATAGCTGTTATACAAGCTACCTATCAGTCACAAGGATAAAGGTAGTAATTGTAGTAAGTTGTGTAATATTCACAATACTATTTTTTCCCTCACTAACAGATTTTCATGAGATGATAAGTACTGAAAAATTTCAAATTTTTAATATAATGAACAGCAGCTGAATAATACATCCTGAATCAGCCAGTGAAGTGTGTACCCACATATCTATTGATTCAGTCTCTCTACAAACTCAGTCCATTATTTCTCTATGACCAAGAATGGATTGATTTCTTCTTTGTGATCAAATACTGAATTCTTTGCAGCTAATGAACACGTGTATAAAGTGGAGCTGGTGAGCTGAACAACTGAGAGAAATTTGACTGCTCCTGGGATATTGTCATAGGAATTTAATGCCAGGTTGCTACCCTCTGAAAAAGGCTGTGACAGTAACATAGAATTGCTGCCTAGACAGAAGGTATTAAGGATCACCACTTGAGGCTCAGTTTTCTGCTTCAGAAAAGGAAGACTTTCAAAGTGTAATTTCCTGTTGCTACTGATGTGTTCTTTCCTCTGCTTGTATTGCTGAGGGCCACTCAGCAGTAGTAGATGAGAAACCTTTTGCCCTTCCCTTCCTCTCTAAACCCAGGAGAAACTGAAAAGCCCTCATGTGCCACATATTTCTTGACAAAGATTATTACACGTTCTGAAAGTGAATTATGATAATTTCTTACTGATTTTAGTAGGGAAGAATGTGTTCAGAGAGATACAGAGAATAAGACTACAAAGGTCTCCCCATCAGTGCATTGACAGGGACTTTGAAGGGACATCCACGCTGTCTGAGGTGCCTTGTCTCTTTCACAGCTGTGCATTGGATCCAAACCTATATTGGGGTTTAATCCTATTGTTCCCAAGAGAGACATAGGAGACTACAATGGGTAAACCTGTGGGAAGTGGTTAAGATAAATTGTTTTCCTTCTTTTCCTATATTTATTCTTTCCTTTGACGCTGGTGTTTTTAATGTGACACATTGCCACACCTCTGAGTGTGACAGCTCCTGGGATTTTGCCATGGAAGAAAATGTCATTGATAAACTCTTTATGAAACTAATTTTGTCTACGTTTCTGAGAGAAAGAGCTCCAAAAAGAACGGCATGACAAGCTTTTTCCCAAGAATTTCACCAGGTTTAATCAAAAACCGAATGAGAAGACAAATGCATGCTGTTTTACTCCTTTCCTGTCTTCTGCAGAATCTTGGTCTGAAGATGAAATCTCAAGGACCAAAGATCTAGGCAGGCATGTGAATCTAGAATTCCAAAAGAGTGTGGTGTCCTTCTTCCAGTGAGTAGGATCTGGGTCTGAGGAGGAAGTTATTAACTGCTGGGGAACTTCCATCATGACTTTTACTTAAGGAGTAGTTGGCTGAAGGAAAAGGAAAAATTCAAGAAGAATCCAAAGAGAAACTGTCTGAAGGCGAAATGACTGCAGAGAATATGCATAAAGGGACATGATGATAAGATGTGACAAAGATGTAGGAAACCTCGGTCATTTGGGTATATAACCTTAGATAAAACAAAAGGGAACTTTAAGCTGCAAAAAAGTTCTGTTTTGCTGGAAGGTCATTGCATGTATGCTCTGGCCATTCTCCCAGTGTTCATGAGGAATTCTTGCCACATGTGATACCTTCAGGGGCATATTTACAAGACAAATGAAATCCTTAACAGGAAGAAAAGTTGAAATAATAAATATGAGAGTGGGAACACAGCTTAAATGGAAGGTAATACTTTTTTTTTTTTTAATTAGAGTTACATTATTCTATTTAGATCGATCTTTGATTAAGGTAGGTTTCATGGAAAATCTTATTCCTGCAGGCTTTTTTAACATGAGCAGATATCAAGAGGCAGAAAAACTTTCTATTTCCTTGTCAGCTGAGGCCTTAGGTGCTGATGGAGATCAGGTTTTCACACTTGATCAACACCCAGCAATTCCCACTGCAGTACTTATGATCAGACAACATTTTGTAAACTCTAGCCTGGTTGAACATTTTGAGATCTACTTATTTTGCTCACCAACCAAAAAGGGGTTTTTGACAGACCTAAAGAATATATCTTACTTTTTAATTTAAGTTTCTTATTTTTAAAAATGTTTTTCAAAAAATCAAACTTAAACCAACAAAAGTGCTCTAACAATGTTTCTAATTTGGAATTTTATTACAGGAACATTAGAAAAGGGAAAATTGAACCCATGCCTTGAGCAATGGGATAAATCCAGTTCTATTTTTCTTAAAAACTCTTCCTACAAGAAGATCTAGTACAACAATGAAAATAGCCTTAAAATAATAGTGGAAAATTAAAAACTCCATCCCATATCCTTCAATCTGTTTAATTCATTACCTGGGCACCTAAGGGTATACAATAAATTAGGAGCAGAACACTTTAATTAAAATCTCATAAACTCATGAGCTTTGAAAGTTGCATTTTTTAAAGTAGGTTTGCTCATTAGTTAAGACCTTATAATACCTGATTGCTATTTACTTATTGAATCTGAACTCCATTTAACCCTATATTTATTAGATAGTGTCCTTACTCATAAAGATGATTTAAGCCCCACTACAGTTAGTATTAGTTTACAGACTTTCCTAAAGATATTGAGGGTCCATTTTGATTCTTTAAAATATCATGGTATATAAAAAGTGAAGGGATTTATATTGGTTGTTTTCGACTAGGTGAAAATAAAAAAAAAAGCTGTAGTGACTTTATATAATGAAAGTGTCTTAAGGCTGTTCCAGCATTCAGGTAGAGGTGGTTCAAACCAGATAAGTTCAGGGACATTCTGAGGCTGTAGTCAGGTAATGGAGAAGGATTTGGAGCAAAATGTAGCTGGGGAAGGAAAAGCTCAGCTTCTTTCCTGTTGTAATAACATGCTTAGCAAAAATGCCATGATGTTAATGCTTCTATGTAACTGAATGTTATTTATTTTTTACTATTTGATACATTGTGATAAAAAAATAAAATTAAAAATTTCAAGCTTTTTATAAGCATTATTTTAAATTTTTTAATTAATATATGGCTCTGAATATACAAATAATCACACTTGCTGTTGCAAAGTTCTACTGGAGGCAAAAATACAGGCAGTGTTATTTCTAAACACCACAGTTACTATTTCAGTTGTGTAGACTGTAGAAATTTCCCTATTTTCTCAAACCTCTTTAATTTCAAGATGCTCAAATCTATTCCTCCTTTTACATCCTGTATCTGAAATTTCTAGTATCCAGCCTTTCTCACTGATTTAATTTGTGTCAGTAATAAAGCAGAAAGAGAAGGCCAAAATATTTCTTCTAAGCCACCCATTTCTAAGCCAGAATTCAAGGACTGAGCTCTGCATATGGACTTAGAAAATATTTGGATTAACCTTTCTGTCCAAAGGATCACTTTTACTGGTGCTGGGGTTGCTCCATTTTATCTCAGCTGAAATTCTGACAAATTTTCATCTCTACCATGGCAGAGAGATGGGAAAATATTCTGGAGGGTCAGTTCAGTGCTTTATACAGTTGTTTGCTTCATGCTGAAAATTTGGTTCAGGAGGAAGCTCTTTGTAGCATGTTGTAAAGCAACACCTCTAATTATTAAAATCTTATAATTATGTATAAAAATCAAATAAAATATAAAAATCCCTCAAAGTAAACTTTCAACTCTTATAAACTTACTTGTAATTCCAAAGCATCTACCACACAAAAATATTTTCCCTGCTTGTTTATCTTTCTTTTCATTCTGAAAGTGCATTCAATTAACTACTAGGGTTTATTTTGGGGTTTTTTATGCCATGTGATGTTATGAAAAAAGTTTGCCAGACATGCAACATGGAAAAAAGCATAGCCATAGAAGAGGCAAATGCATTTATTTGTCCACTTCCAGGGAGTGTCTTGACTGCTTCACTTGCATTCTACAGAGTCACTCACTTTTGTCTGGAAAACTACTGTCTCTCCAGATCCCAAACAGGTTTTTTTTGGAAGTAATAGAGCTTTCTTTGCTGAAGACCCCTCTGCTCTCCTGTGCAGTGTTTTGAAGCTCAGTAATGGGAGCCGTGCTGAATGTAAGGTCTGTTGCCGTCAGGGCTGGCTGGAAAGTGCTTGAAATTGAGTTTGTCACCACGAGCCCTGACAGCTCCATGTGACAGTGACTAAACAGCTTCAAGAAAGTTCACTGATAAACTCTCAGCCCTGTAGAAGATATTTAAGCCTTTTGGATTGTTTGTTTGTTTCCCTACCTGTAAGGCTCTCAAAACAAAACAAGTGATAACAGTTAATTGGTATTTTTGTAAGAAGAAAAATTCTATTTTATGTTTATTCATCCATTTCCTTGGATGGATCTGTTGACATTATGGGCTTCAAAAGCTGGCTCTGCCTACCTGCATATTAAACAAACCATCCTGCAGCAGATAAGGGAGGGTGTTATTGCTGTGTTATCATACAGGTGGAAAGAAGGCAGTTTAACTTGCATAATTTGTAAGAGCATCCAACACTTCATGAGATACAGGCTGCAAATTACTCCTTTTTGCTGAAGAGTCAGCCTTTACTGCAGTCAGTTCAAAACCCAGTGAAATCAGTGGGGCTTCAGCAGATCCTGCTAGTAACAGCCAGACCCACTTGGTTGTACCCTTCACTTACCCTGAGCTCAGTCTGTACTCCCTGATCCTCCACTACTGCAGGTAGGAAGTGTTCTGTTATTCCCAAACTCTATGCTTTGGGAAATTCACACTTTCTGACATGCTTGCAAGGGCTGAACACAGGGATAAAACAGCAGAGAGGTTTCAATTCTGGCTTGCCAACCCACCCTTGAAGAAGGGGATGCAAAACCAAATTGAATTTAAGCCTTGAAAAAAAGAAATCAAATTGCATTGCCTGCATTCAGAATATTTTCCTTTTCAAAGCAGGAATAGAAATTTTCTTAGTGGGAAGTCTGGTGACAAATAACAGAAAAAAGCAATCTCTCTAAGGTTTATTTTCTTATCTTGCAATGCATTTCACACCTATCCTGACACTGAGCCCTTTTCACATATTTACATCAATTGCTCTATTAGTAACACGTACAACTGTTCAACTTGCACGTTGGGAAGTAAATGATAGAGAGTTTTGCACTTAAAAATTATTTGTTGGCTTCTATTGTTTGTGTCATATTCCTAATTTTCTTGTTGTGTAATTTTTTTTTGCTGAGCAAAAAATTTCATTCCTTCACAAATACCTTTTCAAACACAAATAAATTTTGAGTTTGCAAGCCTTTTCTTGTCTAAAAGAAGTGTAATTTTCTATCTACATAATTTGTTTCTGTTTATGAATGCTCCAGTTGAAGCAGAGTAGCAGAGTGGTGCAAAGTCTGTTTTGGCAGTGTTCCTATGTCTGTAAATCAATCCTGAGTGCAATAGCAGCAATTTGGGAAAGCAGACAGTTCTGCAAATAACAGAGTATTGTATATACTTGTGTGGCCATTTTAAATAAATTGTTATTATGAAATATATCAAATAGTTAACTTTGAAGATTAAAAACACTCTATGGAACAGAAACAACAGGAACACATCTCATTGAGGAAGATTTTGTGCAATGCTCTTTTGTAGCGACTGCTTGCATTTATTCTCTTCTGCTAAAATAATGAAAACCTCAATAGAGACTAATCCTGAGAAGGTTGTCCCAGCTCAAAGATCATCCTTGTTAGTTTCACCTTTTCATACGAGAGGATCCTTTGTTTTAAACTTTGACTAAGCAGATTTTTTTATTTATTCAACAAGAGCTTGGGCTGTTGTCCAAAGTTTGTCTCCTTATCTGCTGGGAGGATTCAGCCGTTCACCTGAGGTGAAGCAATTTGTCATCTCTGTGTTTGTGCCTGAATGTGTTACTTGTGAGTGCAATGAGCTCAGTGATAGCTCACGTGCTCTTTGTTTTTCATTAAAGTAATGAAAATAAGGTTGATCACCCTTCTTTTCTGAATTTTCTTGTTTGAATTTTGAAGCAGATTTTTTTTTTTTTTAATTGAAGATACTGTTGAAAGAGGAGCAGGTTTGTTACATAGCAAACAAATTGTCTCCTTATGCTCTAAAACCACTGAATATCAAGTACAGGAATTCACCTTTTGCTGCTTCTATCAATAACGATTTTACTGGGAGAGGCTTCCTTCTACGAGCTTGTGCCTGTTTGTGTTATGAAGTAGCTGGTGAAGTTACTTTGATCCATCTCATCCCACATATGAAATGCAGAACTACAAAGATTTTGTGAGGAAGGTTCTGAGAGGAGAGATCCATAAACTGTTGCAAAGTCAGCAGCAATGGAGTGAGAACTGAGATCTTTGTGGGCACCACTGGCTGATAAGGAAAAGGGGGGCAAGCAAAGTGTGTTACTAAAGATGTGATTCAAAATAAATGCACGAAGAACATGGGGAAAAAAAGGAACATTTAAAAAGTCAGCTTCTTTACTGTGCCATCCAAGATGACACCTATTAGTAGCAATGATTTCACAGGGCAAGTAAAATAAAGGTTTTTATTTTCAACTGTGCTCCTTTCTGTTCATTCATATTTCACAAAGTTAATCAGCTTTGCTGTCCTTTTCACCTAGTTTTATAAAGTCTAATAGCCAACTCACTCAAATTTTCATTTAAGTATTCTGTCCAAAAGTAAAAAACCCAACCCAACATACTTTATTTCAATACCAAGCATGTTAAAGTAGCTTATGTTTTTTGATGTTTCCTTACAAAATATTTTATTAGATAAGTATATCTCAATATCTTCAAATAATCTCAGAGCAAATAAATTTTAAAAATATTATTTTTATAGGAGATCCTAATTTTTATTCAGTTCTTACTATGGTTTTGTGTTGGATAATTCTTGATGATCCTCTGAAAAACTCACCAAGTTGTTTCTCTTTAATATCTTTATGATGATAGTGACTACATAAAACTAATGGGTCCTTAGTAAATGCCCACAGTCCTTGGAAGCTGATACTTGTCAAAAAACGTGAAGGATTCAGTTCTGCTCTGCTTTGTTTTTTTTTTTCAGAGTGGAAAATAATTTACCCAAGGTTCTTGATGTATGAAGGAAAGAAAGAAATGCATTTTTCCCTTAGCAAAGAATATAAAGACCAGTGAAAAAAAACAATTATTTTCCTGGAACTTCTTCCTGAGAAATCTTACTTTTCAAATATTAAATTAGATTTTTATAAGCAACTTCTGTTGCAAGAACCACGATGCAGGATAAAAAATTTCTATTTTTTTTAATATTTGATTCTATCTTCCTTTTCTCAAAGGTCAGTGTTTTCATATGCAGACAAGCTGCTTGATATGAATCAGGCACCAGTCTGCAGGAAAGATTTGTTACATGCATTGATTTTGGATAGCATGTACAATTTGAACTTATGTCACTGAAGTTCATGGTGTAAATATAATTTTTAAAATTTAAGTGCACAGGATCATTAAAAATAGTTATCAGAAGAGTAAAACATAGTTTAGATTATTTGTAAATTATTTCTAGGGTTTTTTTTGAGACCATAACACATTAACATGAAATAAAGAATTTCAAAATAATGTGTATCTCTGGGATAAGCAATGTTTATTCTGAGTAATAGAAACCAATGTCAATGTTCTGTTTGGATTAATATGTTTTCCTTGAAAAGCCATGAAGTCTTATCTACAAAAGACACCCCTTGAATGCAGAAATATGCCTTATTAGTGCACCTCCCTCTTTAATTTGAAGAAACTTCAACAAAATTTTGAGGACTGAGAAAAAATCCCTTGCTTGGGGTTGCACCTTTTTTAGTTCCCATGACAAAATTTTCTACCTGTATTTTGAGCAAATTCAGTGTTCTTGTACTGATTTTTTAGCCAATGAAGGCTTTGCCTGGGAAGTGGCAGTGGTCTCTTGAAAATGTTCATCATTTAAAAGAGATCACTTCTTCACTAGAGTTGTTTTTCTGACTTCAATTTCTGTACTATCATCAACTTTCTCACTGGAACGAGAAGCAGCATTCTGAACACTTTTTTTGTTGTATTAGTAATAGATTGGGGTAATATCATAATGGGATTTTTTCAAGGATGAGAGGTTTATACTTTTTTGAGCATTAACAACAACAGCAAAATGTCGCCTCCATGGATGTACTTTTAAAATACTATAATGTAAAATATTTATTCTGCTCTCAGAACAGAATTCATCTCTGGTAAAACTGCTTAGCTTAGCTTTGTTTTGTGGGAAATAACAGTGAAGCTTTGGGACCATTCAGGTTCTGTCAGCAGCTCATGCAGCCACCAGATATGCCCCATACTTCTGCCTGGTGGGTGGGAAACCAATGATTCCAAGTTTATTCTCTGATGTTTCTGATCTTTCTGAGGTAAAATATTGGTAGATTTCAGTTCTTTGTTTTGTTTTCTTTTTTTTTTTTTTCTTTTTCCAACTGTTTGGATTTATTTTTTTTAGATACATATATTTTCAGGAATTTTGGATTAATCAAAATTTAGTTTCTCAGCCAGGCAGATTATTTATTTTGTTAAACTTGTGTCATATTTAACTGTGGTATAAACAGAACAGAACATGCAAATCACTTGCATCTGTGTAGCTGAAATATGCTATCTGTATGTTAATTTACATTTGAATTAAAGGATTCAAATGCAATTAAACTACTCACTCTGCTGCTAAGTGGATTGTTAAACTGGTCTGTAATTTTTAGTTTCCAAAGGCCCTCGGTTGCCTCTCCCAGAATTGTTTACAAATGTTCTAGGAGTTCACTGGAAGTGCAATGAGAGCACATCTGTAATTGCCTCCCTTGTTATGCATGTGTGTGCTTGCTAGTCCCTGGGTCAAAGGCTTCAGTGTCCCACTTTTCCAGCCAAGCACAAACAAGTGGAATAACCAGGGCATTATGTGGTTACCAGGCAAAAGCACCCACTGATTGGTGCCACCCAGTATTTGGCAGGAAGAAAGTTAAAGACAAAAAATTTTATCCTTGCTACACATCATCCACATTTGCCGTTTGTTGCATTATTTGTATCAAAATCGTCCTGTTTAGGAGCAAGAAATATGTTTTTGTAATGGAATCAGAGCAATTGGTTGTTTGTTTGTTCCTGAAATTCAAGTAAGCCATTTCAAAATCTTTCTATAAGTTAATTTTGCTTCACTGAAATCAAGCCTGACACCCTAACTGAGCAGAATGCTTTGTTTTCCAATATGCAGAAGGTTTACTTTTGGAGAGGAGTGAGGGGGTTGTGGTTCATAGGGTAGATGTTGTTCTTTATCTTACATTTGATGAACTTGAAGATTCCACTAAAGCCACAAGTAGAAAGTCTTTAAGAGAAACTAAGATCTTATTCTAGCAGCAGCCTGTATCTAAAGTGAGAAATACTTTGAAAATTGCCATGTTTTGGAGGCTAATGTCTGGTCAATGACTTCCCCTCATTTTGTGTGCCAGCCTTGGCTCTACCTGCTTTCCTCATGTCTAAGAACAGAGTAGTTTTCTGATTTGTATCAAAACTCAGTGCATAAGGCCCTGCATTTCTTGGGGTACTTTTGTAAGTGCTTTCCCTGATGGAATATGGAATAGAATATCTGCAGATTTAATTTTGCAGCAATGGAGATTGCTTACTGAAGAACTTCCAAATGTTCCTGACTTTAAATAGTTTTTTGCTTTGTAAAGACAAGCAGAGCACCAACATTCAGAAACAGTTTTTTAGTTAAAGATACATTTGTGACAAAAAACCCGTATACAGAGGGTTTGCAATTGCTAAGAAGGGTGTTCATTAGAAAATTCATTAATTTTTGTATTGATATTAAAAAAAAATTCAAAGGGGCTGAATTTGTATTTTCTGTAGCTGACACAGGTCCTTGGAACTCAGGGGAGATTTGTTCATCTTCAGGGGATCCATCTCATTCAGAGAGTTATTGCATTACAGGAAAAGTGGAGTCCCACAAGACTTCACAAGGTGATATTTCATTTTCATCTCAAGATTATGGTAGTAGGTCATCAGCTTTGACTGTATGATAAAGCTTCTTGAGGGATGTTACTTTCCTTGCACGGAGCCTAAAGCAAACAAAGCCTGCTTTTTCAAAAGTGGATATCCATTTTGACAAGAAAATGGAATCAACTCTAATAAAACTAGGAGAGGAGGAGAAAACCTATTACTTGCAGGCTGAGGATTGAAAACTACTGTGACTGTTCTTGCTGCTTTGATTTTTACAGGAAGTCTAAATGGATTTTGGGTCAGTTTTGTTGTTGTTATTTTTATTTTTGTTTTTCCCCTCAATGTAGAAAAAAAAATACCAACTTGAAAACTTTCTGTAAGAAGCACAGCATAAAGTATCTTTTGTGCTTAAAATGTGATTTATGATTTTTTGTTGAATATTTAGCAGAGTGTTTTTTCCCCTATTCTAAATAATGTGGAACATATTGAAGCATGTTTTTTAATAGAATTTGATACTCCTGTAAATTCAGTTTCTGATTCTTCCACAGGCTTCCCATGTGACTTCCTCAGCCACAGTTTGTCACCTTGTAACACTGAATAAATTTGTTCCATATTTTAGAGGTCTTCTGAGAATAAATCTACATATTCATGTAAAGTGGCAAGATATTAAGTGATGACTATCCCTTTTTAGAGAAAAAAAATCTATAAATAAGAAACCCCTGGAAGACTGTAGCATTTTAGAACAATCCATTTGTGCATACAGTGAATTTTTTTCTTCCTTGTGACACTCTAAAAGATTGCTGATTTTTATTAGGAAAGAAAGGCTACAATTACCAGGTACTGCAATGATTCTTGTGATCCAGTCTAGTTTCCAGTAATGTTAACAGAACGTTCTCATTGCTATTGGAAGCCATAAGTGAGTTTCCTTATTCTGCAGAACACTTTGCCATCTAAACAAGGAGTAACTACTTTAACAACAGCCATATTTGTTCTGGAAGACTGAAAAATGTTGCACCAGATTCAGATGTCCTGGATCATTCTCTGGCTCCATATTCATTTATAACATTAAATGCAAATAACTTGTACCCTTTATAATTATCTAAAAGCAAAATGGAAATCTACTTTGAGCTTTCAGAATAATTTGCCCCATTTCCTAGAATAATAGTCAAATTGTGTGGCTGGATATGACCAAAATTTTGTTTATAACTACAGTAATGTGTTATGCAATATCACAGCATTTTGCTGAGGCACATTGTAAATTTGTTGTTATTCCAAATTGATCAATTTCTGATAGAATTAATGGAAGTGTTTTCCATTATTTTACTTCAATTTTTTTGAGGTTACTAATGTTGGAAAGAGGAAGAATGAAAATATTAAAATATTTCTAAAGCATCTCATAAAATAAGAGGTTATACATATGCAAGAATTTTTTTTTTTTAAATAGACTGGCAGAGATAATGTTGGCTTAAAGGTGTTAATGCTGCATTTCACACTTTGTAGGTGTGTTTTCTTGTCCCATAAATATATAATGCATCATACAACAGTTCTTACAACATTTTCATGTAAGAAAAACTAATTTTGAGCAAGCAGAAAAGAGAAATCAAGAAAAGGAATTAACTGTAACACAGAGAACTTCTTGAGATAATTCAAGTATGAATTTAATTGTGGACATATTACAATTCTGGTGAAACTATTTTAACTTCTCCACCTAAAACCAAAAAATAAATCTAAGTTACTAAGACTAAACCTGGAGATGAATTTCTATTCATCTACTCATCAAACTTAATCAATTCAGAGACAGGCATCAAAAAAAATGGGACAGGTCCTTCTGTAAGGAAAGACAATTATTCATGAGTCTATGTGTGTGTCTGCCTATGCTTAGAACAGCACAAATGTCTATTTCAAATAATTTAGGAGTTATGTAACTTAAAATTGCTATTAAATATTCTCAACTGCATATGCAATCTTTGCTGTTGTGGCTCTTAGTATAACCTAGAGATTTCTGCTTTTAAAAATTAATCGAGTATGCTGGTAGCTCCAATAGAATATATTTTTTTCCCCTTCTATTTAAAGAAGGAAATAATATCCCTTCACATCCTCCAAGGCATCTTTCCAGTATTCTCAAGGCTTAAATACTAGTGGTAAAGGATGGGACACAATGTGAATATTAATGTCCTGACTGAGCTGACAAATGTGCTCTCTTTGGGCCAGGGCCAGACATGAGCATTCAAAGTATGGAACTAGTCCAGGAGGCTGAGATTTTCAGAGAATCTGGGAAAAAGCCTGCCAAAAGTGCTCAGCAGCTTCCCCACAAAGAGATTGCTCTAGAAATCATCAATGTGTGGGTGAAAAAAAAAAAAAAAGAGTTGTGACAGGACTGGAATGAGTTGAAACTGTTCAGGATGGTGAAGGAGGACAAGGTTTCCAGTGCATCAGGACATGGCCAGAGTGGGAATGACAGGTGAACTAAAGCACAAGAGGGTAAACTTTGCCCATGGTTGGTTGCAGTGAAATGTTTGAAAACAGCCACACATTTCACCAAGTTCTAGATTTCACCAATGTTACAAAGATCAGGAATACTAATTGAACTTTTTAAATAATATTAGTTTATTTTCCTGTACAGCCAAGTCTGTTCCAGTGGTGTGCTGACCTCAGGAGGAATTTGGTAGTGAAGTCAGCAATGCCATCACTAGGAATGGCAGAACCAAGGCCAGGGGGCTTGTAAAGGGAGCTGTCAAAAGACATTTTTCTCCTGCATCATTTTAGACATCCATGTGCATAGAAGCCCTTCTTAAAACATCCTTTGTACAAAATTCCCAAATTATGGCATAATCTGGAGGCAGAGATGGCTCATTGAACCCTTTAATGAGTACAAATTGGGAGGGATGTCCCCAGAGGAAGATGCAGAGATGATTTAGGACAGATTAGTCCAAAGAAAAGGTGCTCTTGGAACAGACAAGCAATTTAGCAATTTTGTCTGAAAACCACACAAACCTTTCAGCAACAGAGAAAACCTGCTGTCTCTATCAAGCTTAGGTTGGAATTCCATCTCTCTACACCCTCCTTCAGTGTTTCCAACCTTCATTACTGCTGATTATTTCCATCTGCTTATATTCACACACTGGGAAGATCAACTTGCTAGGTAAAAGGTAAAATGCCTTTTACCATCAGGGTAAATGTTTGTGAATATATCTTTTAGGCAGATCATAGAGATATTCTGATTTACAAGAAAGGTAAAAGGCCTTTGTGAACCTTTCATGGGAACTGCTACTCACATTCTCAAAACAGGGGAACATATGCTGATATTAGGAGGGGGAAAAAAACTAAGCAGAACTTCAGCTCTTCTCTGAAACCTTATATGAGCATTTCTTTCTTCCCCAACTCAAAGTTCACCTCATATTCACTAATTTTTAGCAGTGCTTTTTTTGTTTCCTACAGAAGTCTACATGTAATTTGTTGGCCAACTCTTTGTAGCAGTCAAGGGATTGGTCTTGCTCTGACAAAATCAGGACTATGGCAGCTGAATTTCCAATCCTTTGCTCTCAGAAATTCCCTTTCTTCTTATTTTTGTAATGCAGGTTGTCTACAACTTTCCTCCATGTTCTATCCTAAAATTCACAAATTATTGCTGCAAAGAAAGTGCTTTGTTACAATTTTACATACTTTCTTTCACAGTTTCATGATGAATGCCCTTCTTGTGTCTCAGGGAGCTCAGAAGCCAAGCTCCATGGTGACTGCAGTAGATGTTTTGAAGGAATATTCAATGAGCATCTATCCTAGGATAAAACACTGAAATCATCCCTGGTTGTGTGTTTGTTCCTTTACCTTTCTTCTAGATGTTGAGATTAGCGTCAGTTCACCAAAATGCATAATTTTTAAAGGCAGGTCTTCATCTGTTAAAAGGAAATTTTTAGGCCTGACTCTTCTGGGAAAACAACTACTTTTATGTACAGTCCAAGTTAAGGTGTAGAAATTCTGGTATCTAGTTTACAAGCTGACTTTCCACTTACAGGACCTGTATTCAGAATTTGCCTTATCTCAGCCCCTTAAACAGATAAAACATAAAGGGAAAAGTACAAACAGCTGGTGAAAGATGCATACTGTGGGATGTAGAAGCATCTAGGGAGGCTGATCACAAACTGAGTGATCAGTTTGCAAGTGTCCTTCCTTGGAAGAAAGGAAGGACCCTTGCAACAGCACAGTATTAAGAAAAATATAAATATTTAGTAGTAAGGAGAAGAGAAAAATTGTCAATAAAATAAAATTTCACAACTCACACAAACCTGAGTTTTGTTAACTATTGTTTTGACTCAGCCTCATTAAAATGAGGGGGCTTCCAAAGGTTTCTCTCTATGTATTCATTAAATTTTCACCTCCCCAAAAGGCCCTCAAAAAAAAAACCCAGCAAAAAGCCAAGTCAAAACATAAAACAAACCAAAACAGCAGTCAAAAATCCCCATGACATTTTTCTGATAAAACAACTATTATTCTGACATAATATTTTTGAAATAAGGTTAAGCATTAGCAAAATACTTTGTTGTTTCCTTGATATTGATGTAACTGTCTAATGATTAGAAAGTTGCCAAATCACTTTATTTCTCAGTGCTTTTTAATACCCCTAAAGATAAGAAAGAGCAGAAATATTATGCACTGCTACATGTAACGTCAGAGAAACATCCTTGAGGTTTCAACAACTGCTTCAAAATGACAACCATTAAAGGAAAAGATCTCATAATTTTTGAGATTACTGGTGCATAAATGTAGATAATTGCTATTCTGATTTGATGCCTGTCTAGTTATCCTGTGATTTTTTAATGAGAAGGTTAGCAAATCCTGGCTTGGGTTACCCAGTAAATAGTAATGGTAAGATGTGGTGGAAAAGAAAGTGATGCTAATGACACGTAATAAAAAACAGCAGTTGGTGAACAAGGGGAAACAGCAAAAATTACCAAAGTAGATGCTTATTAGGTGGACTGGCTAGCAGTAAATTTTATGGAACACGAATACCGTTTCAAAGAGTAGCTTTTAATGTGACTAAAACATATAAAATTGGTTTGAAGAGACACTGATATTGATCCATGCTGATCTTTATCAACATGACAGAGTAGCAATTTCATTCAGTAGATCTTGCATGACAGCCCACTCAGAGCATTTAATGATCTGCACTATTTTACGCTTTTAAGTGATTTCCATAGCAGTACTAGAAATCTTTTAACAGGGCAAGCTGGAAGAGAGAACTTCTGCTGTGATCCCCTTTCTGGTGTATCATTAAAGTTAAAACTTTCCCTTCAGCATTCACCAATGACAAAGGTTCCAACCTTGGGAGAAGGGTTTCAGAATGATAAGTGGAATGGCTCCTTCCGCATGAAGTTCTTTTACCTGCTGTATTGCTAGAGGGAAAATTATTTAGGTTTGAACCTTAAGGATGAGTTCTTTTATTCATTTGGGAGCATATTCTCAGGAAAGATGCAGTCTCCATGCCTTGCTGTTCTGCAAGCAAAGTTGTAAAATAATGTCACTTTTGTAAGATTTTAAAGGAACTCTTAAGGGATGTTGTTGATATTATTTTATAGACATTCTGTTCCTGACAAGGAAATGTAAAGGTCTGAATCAAATGTCACATCCTAAATTGTATCCTTTTAACTGACATAATTATGTTTTGTCAGAAAGGTCTTCAAATATTAATCACACTTTTTACTGAAGACTTAAGTTAAGCGCTTGCTATATGAGTCAGGAAAAAAACCTCGACCAGTACATCTCATCTTCAAAACAAGTAACTTAACTGCCAAACTTGTAGGTAACCTAAAGTGTGTGCGTGCATTTCCCCCCTTTAACTTCAGTCATTATTCATTACAGCAGGGAACCTGGCTCTGAGAGTTTTAAATGGAATAGCAGGCTCTGTGTGCTCTGATATAATTTCACGTATAAAATGTGCAAAAGGTCCCTGTCTCCCATGACCTACTTCTGGGTGCAATTCTAACCTCAGCTGTGCCTAAGTTAGGATAGCATCTCGAATTTGATGTTCCTATTCCTAGGCAGTGTCCCAGTAACCAGCAATAAAGTGACAAAAGGATGGAGTCTTAACTCTCCACTATCTGGCAATTAGGATGGAAATAATGAGCTGTGATGGGGCTCATTGTGCGACAGCAGTGGAAGAGATGGATATCAATTAGCTGACATTATTTTCAGCCCATGCCTCTTCATATAAATAGTAATTACATATGTGTTGAAATACTGTTGTAAAAATAATTTCTGTGTTAGCTTTTCTGTATTCTCTGTTCTATGTATTTTTAATGTAAAAATGTATACACCTTCAGGAGATTCTATGAAAAATTACCTTCAGCTCTGCTTAGGTTCTTTTCTTATATTTTACCAAGGTTAAATGATTTTCAATGGATTTACCATTCCATGGTTAAACGACTTGGAGAGCATTCCATATAAAATGTTAAAATTGGGTTATTTTGCAAATATAATGATGATAAATGCAAGTTAACAATGACATACACAGATGTATGTGTAGATGCTGAGGATACATGGAGGCATATATGAGTCTCATTCTCATTTATACAAAGTTCAAAGGACAAATTTAAACTTCTTTAGCTGTATTTCAAGAATATGGATGCACAATTTTATCAGGTGGATGAGATGCTCCATTGAGACTAATTAAAATAAAATTCACTTACCAAATACACAATGACACTTTTTTTAGTAAAAAGTGCATACAAGTGCTAAATGTTGGAAGATGCTCTTGCACTTTCTGTCTTCATAACAAAATATTTTAGATCTTAAACCAGCTTTTGCTGGAGTCAGCACCTTTGCTTTCAAAGGGTGTCAGCATGTGGCATAGACTATTGTATATTGTTAACGGTTTAGTATAATGCTGGCCCTGCTAATATTAGAAAATTTCACATTTGTGCAATGATGCACACTTATCCACCACCTTTCCCCACATATTTCATTTTAGGGAATAAAGGGTTCTTTTCCTTTTGTTACAAGGCATGGCAGATTGTTGCTCCAGTTTCAGAATTGAAGGAGTATTAATAGATTTTAAACTGCCAATTTCTTTTTATCTGTGTATGGAATAATTTGACATTCCTAGGACTGTTTCCATGGCATGAATGAGCTGCAGATGTGTGCTCAGTATCAGTAGGTCAGCTTGGTTAGGGTGGAGAAACTGTCAACAATTCTGATGAAAACAATCTAGGGAATATTAAATGTGTCAAGGTATATTAGGTATATGGGTTAAAATATGATTTGGAGTAAACATTTAAGGGGTAAGAGAAAAAAAAAGAAAAATGTTAGTAGATTATTTTAGATACTTTAAAAATATTTTGACACAGTTTGTGACAGTCATTGGGAATACTATATTACACTTTATTAAAAAAAATCTTATTATGAGGTAAGTGTCAAGAGGTAAATGGCTACTTCCACAGAGAGAATTCTAAAAGAAACCCCCTCTTGTTAGCAAAATGAGTCAGTTTTAAATAAGAAAATTAGCCTCCCACAGTCCATGTTGATAATAGCCCTGAAAAGTGCTCTGCAACTGTCTAAGCAGTGAAGGCAATGAGCTAATAATCTATTAATTCCCTTTTAAAATTCAACATAACATTTAAAAAAAAAATTCAGCATAAATATAAATTTATATCAATATAAATATTCATCATCAAAAAAATTGCAAAATACATCTGGCATAAGATGAATGGGACCTGATTCCTCCATACATTCATCATGAAGTTAATCACACCAACCCTTACGTACGCGTAATTCCAAGCACGAGTAGACCCAATTAAGTCACCTGGATTAGTCACATGTATAGAATTAGGAAGATCCAAAAGCTCTGAAATGGAGCTAAAATTTAATATTTCCTCTCGTAAATTTAGGCAAGCATTTTATTAAGGGAACGCTCTTTTCTAACAGTAGAAAACTAGTCTCTCCCTTCTCTATAGTTTAGAGGGTTTGTATCTCTTCACTGCGCTTTAAAACAACAGCTACCTCCACTAGTTTGTCAAGAAAACATTGCTTTTCAATTTCTCCTTCAACCACCAAACCTTCTGGATGATTAGAGCTCAGTGAGGAGTAATCAGTTTACTTTATGTACGTGGAATATATATAAAGTAAAATGTGATATGGATTTAAATAGATGAAAGATGCCTATCCTCACTATCCTTCTTAAGTCTTGACCCATTAAATACCTAATTCAGCTGAATTTTACATCAGAATGCCTGCAAAAGCTTACCCAAGACTCCACACTCCTTAGTATCTTAGTAAAGCTGCTTTGAAAAGTGTTTTGGGGAAAAGTGTACCAGAACTGATAGCATTGAATAGCTTTCTTTCACCACTTCCCTCAAATTTTTGCCTGTAAGTCATACCACATCCTGCTGCACACAAAAATTATATTTTAAAGCTTATTTTATTCCTTCAGTCAAAGCAAATGTCCCTTGCAGCCTGCAAAGTCCATGATCACACATCATTCCTCTCATAGGTGTTAGAAAACTTGTTCCAGATGTCAAAGAATGCTAGAATGCTCCAAGTTTGCTAAACACGCCAGGGCCATTTGAGGAAAAGCCTTGATTATTTTCAAAACCAGTTTTCCTTGCTTAATGGATCTTCCAAGCAAATTTGGAAGTGGAAAATTTTCCATCTTCAATCTGTTGAAGTGGTATCTTTTTAAGAAAAAGCAAAGGGAGGCATCCGTCAAGTGAAATCTGACCACTATCTGCTAATCACAGGGTGGAGACATCTCTTCTGCCAAATGCCCCTAAACCCTGGGGTTTTTTTTTAGGAGAGGTTTCTCGACTTTTAGCTTGAAAATTCAGCTAGAGTCTGGGAAAAATTCAACTGATATGTTGAAGCGAAAACCATATTTTTTAGTGAAAAACCCTACTTCAAGAACTCATCGGTGTCAGTGAAAATTTGCCAGAGTCAAAGCCTTTGCATTATTAACGCCTCTTTCTCAGGAGCACAGTGCCACTGGGATTTGTTTGTGCTGAGCAGCGGCCAGCAGAGGCTGCTGGCTGAAAGGACCTCCCTGTCCTCCAGAGGCCTGGGGCTCCCCTACCTGTGGATGTGCTGTGCCAGCAGAGCAGCCTGTGAGCTCTCTAAAAACAAGAATCTGGCTAACACAGCCTCTCACGAAAGAGCTGCCTGTAAAATGCTTTTTGGAGTGCTGAAACACGTGCTGCGCTCAGACCTGCCAGCTCCACTGGTACGAGCAGCAAGCTGTGGCTTTGGGGTCCAAAGAACAAATTTGAGAGATAATCTACTGCCCTGCCACTTCTGGAGAAGAGCTGTTGCCTTTGGGGGAGTCTGGCAAGCCAGGCTGGAGATGTTTGGAAGTGCTGGACAAACGGATGTTGTGTGCAGTAGGTCTGACACCAGAGAAGTTGGAGCTGCTGCTGTTGGCTCTGCCAGCTCTGGCAGAGCTGTGGACGGGACTTTTCCAGCATGGGCTGTACATTTTCAACACACTTATGTTCCAGCTTTTCAAGAGAATGTCTGTCATCTGCAGAACAGATGCCCAGGGATATTTTGTGTGAGTAGGGGGAGGTTAGCAGTGCTCATATTTAGAGGAATTTGCAACACCAGAGCCAGTGAGCAGAGCCTCTGAGCTGCAAGACTGTTCAATTACTGGGAGTGAAGAGACTTCAGCAACAGATTGGAAGTTAAAAGAGTGGAGCAGATTGTTTGCAAAGAGTTTCAAAGTCACCAAGATTTGAAAACAATATGTTTTCTGGCCTTAATATAATATGAAAATATCAGGATAATTAAGTGTAAATTTTATTTTAAAGAATAAAATGGGAAGGTTAGTAGGAAAGTTAAGACAATTTAAAAAATAGGTGAATGGCTCAATTTTTAGAAAAAAGTGGCTATAATTGACCTTTTCCAATGTACACTGTTTCTTTTAATTTATTATAAAAACTTCTTAGGGTAGCTCAAATGTAAATCATGTTGCTGATCACTTCAAATGGACCCAGACAAATTGAGAATATGGATGTGTTTTAACAGAAGTGTGAGGTAGAGGATAATCAAACCCCTCTGTACTGTGTACCACTCAACTGCTGTTGTAGTGTTATGGCAGGGATATTATGATACTGTCACAGAACTCAAAACTGAATTTCCAATAGAATTGGATGGGTTCTTAAATGCTTCATATTACAATGTTCATAGATCCATCAAATCTTGAAAAACTCAGCAGGTCAGTACGTTACAGGCAATCACCCAGTATAGGTCATATACCTCAGGCATTGTATGTAAATCCAAAAGTCTCTTCAGTAGCTACAGCCTGGAATAGAATTTGTGATCTGTTGTCCAGTTGTTAATGGTAGAGGAGATTTCAGCTCATATTTGAACAAAATACTCAGATTTACTGAACATCCTTTGGTGTTGATAGGTCAATTATAAGGTAAAAAAGTGCTGATAGTCTCCTCACTAGATAGAAGATAATGCCACGAGTGTCTTCCACTCAACAAAGAGTGTATGACAGTAATAAATATTGAAAGCAGATAAAAATACTTCTTTTAACTCTGGATGTCAAGAGGCATTAAAATTTCAGTGATGTGTTTTGTCAACATACTTCTACCTGCAGTCCTAGTATGCTTAGAAAAGAATTATCACCATCTGGAGTGTTACAGAAGTATGAAGCTGTTATCTGTTGTTTTCACCAAAACTTCAAATGAAATGGTGGCAGCAGGATCCATTTAATCAAATTTATCACCGAGTTCATATTTTTGGTAGCAGCAGATGGGTGGCAGTCTGGAAGATTTACCTAGAAAAGACTTGGGGTAGTTCTGAATATTTTCTTAGCATTTCAACATATGCTGGGAGTGAGTTCCCACACTTTAGCAGGTTACCACTCATTAGCAGAAGCTGTGGTTGCTGATCATGTGCAGATTTAGACCATCCAATTGCAAAGTATCAAACACGTTAGACTGTGGAGTTTGTATTATGAGTAGGTTTTAAAGATGTTAAAGTTGATCTGAGGGAAGGGTTTTCATGCCATAAGTGGGATAGATTAAGAGCACTCTGGTTATGAGATTTATGATACATTAAAAATGGAATTTTAATGTGTATGTATTTATAATACGCTTAATTTTCAGTGTTGATCCATTCATTCTTACTGAGGAAGATCATGGTGAGTCATTGGAGAGCAAAATTCTCTTCCCTTTGCCACTAAATTATTGCCTGGACACTAAATTTAATTAGGTTTTCTGCCTTCTCCCCCCCGCCCCAAAAAAAAAAAAAATAGGTTATAGGAAGGATTTTCTAAACCTTTCAGTATTGTCTTACCAACACTTCTTTTTAAGTAGATAATTGTATTTTTGAAAACACCTGCTTTTAGATGCCTGTGTAAAACTAGAAATGTGCAAAGTTTATGTCTAGCTTTTATATAGTTATTATAGTTTGAAAACAGAGACAGGAACAATGATATGAATTTTTAGTAAGATGACTGACCTTTCAATCTGAAGAGATTTATTAATTAAAAAATCGTAAGAATTTTGAAAGTTTTTATTCCAAAAATTCGTGCCAGCACAAATTCTGATTGTGCAGTTCAAAAAATGTAGGTTCCCCTCTTTTTCCATGGCCGCCCTCTGACTCACATACAATTAATGTGTTGCAGTGAGTTCCATGCTTTATCATTGTGCAGTGAACACCAAGGCCAGAAATCTGACAAAAATCTGTTTTCTTTGTTGCACATTCCCACTGCAAAGCAATGTATAATATAAAACTGACACCACCACCAGTACATCCAAATGCCTTATACCAAATTTTCTTCTCCTCAGAGGAGTTTTAGAAATATGTTGCAGAATTCAGAAATGAGCCCTACCATTGCAAATCATAATTCAGTCTGTCTTCTTCCTTTCTGCCTGCCTCTCTACCCCCTTCCTTCTCTTCTTCTTCTTCCATCTCCTACCTCCTCTTTCTCCCCTCCCAGCTGCACCCCAAATAGATCTCTGCAAATGACATTAATCATAATCCCCACCAGCATGTTTCCATACAGGTTTTTAGGTTTTTTTTTTCAATTGCCACTACTCTCTAAACCAAATACAACCAGGTGGTGCAGCTGCTGGTGACAGGCTTTTGTCATTTGTCTTCATATGGGGACTGGTGCCATCCCATTCTTGCATTTTGGAGGCCTCTATTAAGAATTTCTGAGATCTGTGGTTTTGAGGGTTTCTGCCTTGGCAGTGTCGAAACAGCACCAGGGTTAATCAGGTTATATTAAGTAGTCAGACATTAAGAGCAGGTGGTGTTCAAGGACTCAGCAGGCTTTTATTTTTATTTATGGAGTCCTTAAATTTTGCAGCCTGTTTGCAAGTTTCATGGAAACCTCTGTGAAGGATTTGTTAAAGTACAGTTTGTAAAAGTCTAAATAGACCAAAAATCAAACCCTACAGGGGCTTATGATGATTTCTTTAAATAATTTAACCTCAGGTTTATTTTTAAAAAATAGTAATTATTGAAAAGCTACAATGGCTTTAGAATTTAAAATTTAACTCTGTTAAAGGAGGTAGAATAATAAGAGGGGATATTATAGTCTATAAAATAGCAGCATATGCCATAATGTGAAATTTGAAGAATTTCTGGTATTTGTAATATAATTTTCAATTCTAAGTCAAATACTATTTTTTCTTATGTCAGTAGTCCTACACCCCCATTAGTCAGACGGATATTTAAGACCTGTTAGTTTGTCTCAGGTAACCTCATGACTATAGTATTTCAACTACTTTAATAATCTCCTTTTTTTTCCCATGTAAACATTACTAAACTTGTTCGTTTCCTTTGTTCCTTCTTACATTCACACTTATAGATTGTTAGTAATTTCTCTACTTAAAATTTCAGCAAATTAGGACCTTCTGAGGGAGAAATAATTTTACAGTAATGTGCTAATTTTGGTGAACATTTCAGAAGGGAAAAAAATTAAGGTTCTTGTAAATAGCTCATCAGAGAAGGAGGTTCTCCATGTGAAACAGGAGCTTGCGTTTGTTAAAGCAAAATTTAAACTGTGAAGCACAAACTAAGATCGGGATTTCAATGAAGTACTGCACCATTTCTCTGGAAGTTTTCCAAAAGCAGAAAGTATTGGTCCACAACTTAGAAAAATATGCTGTAGGAAAAGACCTTGAGAGAAATACAGAAAACCTACTGATTGGCTTCACTAAAGCTAAAATGGGCTAAGGCTTCTAGCATGTCAAATTAGGAAGCCGAATCAAAGATCAAATCTTTGAAATAAAAACTGCTTGAAAGTCAGCAAGTGCTTCATTCTTTACAGGTACATGAATTAAAATATATATATATATATATATGCTTAGCAACATTTGATAGGGCCAAAATCAATAAATTGAATGTAGGAAACACTAACAACAGCCAACAGCTAAATGAAAATAAAAGATCAAGTATACATATACCTCTGTAGAAATATCAGAATCCAGAAATAATGTAATTAACTGAAAAATGTGATTTATATAAGGCTGATGATACTTTAGGCATTAAAATAAAGGATTTTGTGAAAAATAAATTATAATCTATGGGATAACTTCAATACTGTGGAGTAAAGAACTTAGGAAGACAGAAATTAACCATAAAGGAGTGGTTCCAAAAGACGAAGAAATTAAGAAAGCATGGAGTAAATGCAACACTTGAAGACTCTCAAGCACTGTAGTGCTTAAATGAGTTTGAAGGTCCAGGGATAGGTCAGAGGAGTGTAACAGCAGTACTACAAGAATGTTTGCAGTTACCTCTCACCCTGTTAGGTGCAGAGTGGGCAGAATTCTCAAAAAACCAGAATCTATGCTGATAACAAGAGATTTTGACTATTGCCATGTAAGTTGGCTGTATTTTAAAAGATGGCTTCTCAGAGAAAAAGGCCAAAATGAAAACATATAAGCAGAGTTTAGAAAGACATTGCTTCTTGCTGGAAGTGACCGGATGGTAGCCACATTTAAAATAGGAAAGAATCCACCAGGACAATGGTTCACTTCAGAGAGGACAATGAAGCAATTGGCTGAAATATCTGTTCAAAAGTCTGGAAGGGCTGCAGCAGCACATTCATTTAAAAGTGGGAGTGAATTTTCAGAATAGAAGTATTCCCTACGCAAACAGAAGAAGGGAAAGGAAGTAGAGGAAAAAACTTGTGTCTTTAAGAGAATAGAAGAGAAAGATATTGGAAATATAAGATCTTATGATGAGAGATGTGTCCAACTGAAAGAAAAAGTAAAAGGCATACCAGGAAGTTAAAACTTTGACCTGGCAATTCTTTAACAAAGTAAGGAAAAACTTACTAAAGGGAAAAAAAACTCACCAAGCCCTATGAATAAAATGTATTTTTCAAATACAATGGCCATTACAGAATTAGTATGATTAAAAAATGGTCAAGAAATTAAAGTATTACTCTTGGAAACTGTTCATTACTAGTTTATCATTTACATTTTTGGTGGAATTGAGTCTGACAAATTATTTTAAATTTGGGCATAAATGGCAAAAGTTTGAGAGTAATAACTACGGACCATGCTGGATAGTATATGCACAAAGCTAATAAAATTTTCCTTGAGCTTTTTTGTGGTTTCTGTTGCTTTCAAATCAACCTCAGGGCCTTAAGATCAGACAATCGTAGATGCAGTGTGACTTTTTTTGGATACTTTGGGGGTAAGAGAGACTATTGAAAAGCAATAGACCAGAAAATCTGGTTTATCTACTGGATAAACAGGAAGAAAATGTAATGAAAATCATGGATATAAATATGGACAGATATGATGCAATGGTTATTGTCAGCAATGCTTTTGCAAGAAGGAAGCCATGTCTGTGAAATTTTATTAGGCTTCTCTGAACTCACAGTTGGAAAATGGTATAAAGGTGACCTGGCTGTTCTCAGGAATTAAGATATTCAAAAATGGTTTTAACATGATGCCTCCCTAAATCTCTCAGCTAAACTAAATTAATAGAAGACCGAATCAAGAATTACTAAACAAATAAAAGAGAGAGGGAAAAGTTGAGTAACACATGGAGAGCTCAAGTAATCAATGAGATCTGAAAGCACCAGTGATGGATCATTTCATATTTCTTTACTCTTCCATGTCTTTAGTAACTTGAAAGTGGGTAAGGGTAGTGAAATGACATTATATGAATGAGATAACATTCTAGGTAGCAAAAATCAAAACTGATTATCAAGACTTGCAGAAAGATCTCTGTTACTAAGTGATGGTGGTTTCAGTGCAGGAATTGTTGAACCTTCATAAATCAAATGATGACCATATTGTCCAGTATGCAGAGCAGACCCACTCCTCAGGGAGCTCTGCTGCCTTCCTGGGGCCTGGATGGAGGATGTGAGGAGAAAGCTTCTGTCCTGGTAAGCTTCTCAGGTTGTTTTCACTATGGATTTCACAGGTAGGCAGAAATTTGTGGTGTTTTGATCATGGCTCAGTTTACATGACATCACAGCCTGCTAATGGGGGTCGCCCCTCCCAAAGATGGAGGAAGGATCTTTGCACAGGCAGGACTCATGGACAGAGCTGTAAAGGACGGGAAAGGGGTTAAATCAGGCTCACTAGAGATATACCTGGGGGCAGCATGCCAATGTTCATGGGGTAGTTTGCTAGGAAGGGCTTTTGGCCTTCTCTGTCAGTGATATCGAAGGTCTTTTCTCACCTAAATGATGAATATAACTCCAGATGAACCTCTTTCTTGAGCACTGAGTGCAGTGCATGTGTGGTCATGGAATTATGGAAACATAGAATGGCTTGGGTTGAAAGGGACCTTAAAGATCATCTAGTTTCAATCCCACTGCCATGGGCAGGGACTTCAACTAGACCAGGCCACTCAGAGCTCCAACCAATCTGGCCTTGAACACTTCCAAGGATGAGGCATCCACAATTTCCCTGGGGAGCCTGTTTCACCACTCTCACAGTAAAGAAAAATACAGAATCCTTATGGATTTTCCAGGAGGAATTATCTTCAAAGACCCAACCCTGCTTAACTCATGTGAGCTGACAGGAATGCAGCCTGATCTGTCACACTCCTGTAAAAAGTTTATGGAAATGGTGAACCTGATTTATTTGAAATTTGAAGCTCAAATGGACTCTGGAGTGGAGCTATTCTTTGTCGAGTTTCATCCCACAGAAAGATTATAAAGCTGAGCTCTGAACTAGCAAAAATAGAATTTGCAAATGAAGTGCTGACACAAGTCTCAGGCATAAGTAGGATGAGCACTATCGTGTATGAATGAGCCTTTCCCTCTTTCACTGTAGCATGCCATGCTATATGCAAATCACTTGGTTTAATGAACAGCTTCATTTAAAAAAAGAGTTCATGTGGTTAAACACTCAGAGACAGTTATTAATGTTTTAATTTAATGGACTGAACTAGGATCCATAAAATTAAATCCAATAAAACTCTAAAAATAATTATAAAGAAGACAGCTAAATGTAAATGATCATAGGTTTGTTGGCTGCTCCTGGGTCAGGGTTTCAAAATTCAGGAAGCCCAAAGGAATATATCTTGCAGGAAGTAAACAATAAAAAGCATTCATACAAAAATACATCAAAATAACTTTGGTTTGGTTAAAGGACTCTACTGTAAAGAAGCTCAAGATGACTGAATGGTGGCAAATAGGAATAAGGCATAGATATACACTAGGTATACATAGCTAGAAGGATTAAAGTTACATAATACCTACACATGATATTGCTTTAGAGGAATGAATACAACTTCACACAGCTTTAAAAGAAGAGATGAGCAGCTTTGAATAAAATAGACACACACAACACTGAGGGTCTAAACTCATTATACAGCTACTTATATACAAAATTTAGAAAACTGGAATAGATCTAAAGAAACAAAGCTCCTATGTATTTCCCTTGAGACGGTGAATGATACCTGTCCTATCAGACTAGGTATTTTCCATGCATGATTGCATCAAGGCTGCTTCCAGGCACACATGGCCATTACAGGGGTGCGCTTGAGGTTGTTGGATAGAAGTGGAAATAGGATGGGGGCGGAGACGGTTGTTAGGGTTAAGATAAACTACACCATCCTAACAGATATAGCACCCTGTATATATCCCTGATCTGAAGCAAAGTCTCTTGGTTTAAGACAATTGAAGGGCAATGCTCCAAAAAAGTGCCAGTGGATCCCTGCTAGAAGCTGGGGCTAAGTAATTGTTATCTTGCAAAAACATTATCCTCATCCTACTGATGACAGTTACATGAAATTAAAAGAAGAAATTAATGCCATGCATAAAGAAGAGGTGGAACAACAGTCTGCTTGGGGAAAGTTTTGGAGGTGGTACCTTTCATACCCCACAGAAGGCCACCATAATAAAATGCATGGGAAGATTTGAATTGAAAAGTTTGTGCTGGTGGTAATGCAACAGGAGGGGCAAAAAAGGATTCTTTTCAGTGTCAAAAAATTTCAAATTCTTTAGAATTTATTTTTGTAGGAGAGTTTGGGTGCATCATGTGGGTCATAGAATAGGCAAAAAAACCCCTCAACCTGATTCCTATTTCAAATTTAAGACACAATGCAATTAAATGTAAGATACAATGCAATTAATACAATCCTGCACACCTTTGCCACTCTCTATTTTTCTCTTTGTTCTTATTTCTTTTTAACCTTTTCCAAGCTTGTTTCCCCCACATTTCTTCTGCCAATTTGTCTGTCATTCATCCAGCCACACTAATTTTGATATGAGCCAATGTTTACAAATGGTAACATCTCTACAATATTTTTGCTTGTTTGGAATATAAACAGGTCATGTTATCCACAGTGTTCCCATTATGGATCTAAAGACCGTGGCTAAAAAAAAAAAGAAAGAAAATAAAGAACATTCTAGTATAAGACTTTCATCCTTGAAAAAGAAAAGTGAACATGATGGGGAAACAGAGACAGATGTCAGAGTTTAACAACTGTTGTTTCATGCTGGGCTGGTGACTAGATGTGAGGAACAGATGTGAGGCTGACAGGAGGAAAGACTGAGTTGGTAGATATGAAAATTTTGGAGGTTTTGGTAAAAGGTTTTAAGAACAACTTGGCCTGCACTGTCCTAAAGATGGAATAGAAAAAGTCACTGAATGAGTCTGGAGCAGGGGAGATTAAAGCTGTCAGCAAAACCACAGACAAACCAGTCAATGCAGAATTGTGAGAGCAAAGACAGTTGAAGAGAGCAGACCAGACAGAGCAAGCAAAAAGTAGCAAAGGTTTTCCTGCCTTCTAGCTTGTTAGACCAAATAATGGAACCTCATTTTCAAGAAAGATTTTTTTTCTGACAGTTGAAACCAATTTTTCAGGTACATTGATGTGAGAAAGCAGAAAAACTGCATTGGCAAGGGGAGTCTAAAGCAAGTTTTTAAAGCAAAGTTCTTTATGTTGTATAAAACCTGTGTTCTTCTACCCTCTTTGGTCAGAGGGTTGGAACCAAAGCAATGATAAAATAAAGCATAGAGGAAGGAAAAAAATACTTCAGCCAGTTGGGAATGAATAATAGCCACCAACTTGATTTTAATAGTTTTTGATTTATTTTTTGGTTAAAATAAAAGTCATATTCTAATGAAGGTGATCCCTCTAATCTAGTGAAGAGAGAAGTAGTGATCTAATGATCAAATCATGACCTCTGGTTTGCTGTGCCAGTGAATCTGTCTCAGTGGCTGCTTGGAATCCAATGGTAAGTTCAAATCCTGAGCTGTACCACTGATGCTCTGCTTTTGGTCAATGTTTTCTAAGTCACTACAGCTCTGTTGATCTGCATTTTAGTATTTCTATTTTAAAATAGCTTCATCATCTCTGAAGTTATCTAAAATGAAAGCTGACACTTGGAACCCTATGTCTGATTTAATTGAAACCCAAATCACTAGTATAATTTAGAAACATAAACACTTTGCAACTTTTTTTTTTTAAATTCAGCTAATTCTCTTCCTATCATGAAGATATAATGAAATGTCTGTGCGCTTTTAGAAGTGTATCAATCTACCAGTTTCATTTAATGAAATGTCAGATTTATCAGATAGAAACAAATTTACCTCTTCTGTTTGTGAACAAAGACAATTGGAACAGACTTTCCCCGCTCTCATCATAATGAAGCCAAATTAAATTGCAGACCTGAAATAGCTATTGGACTTTGTGCACCCCAAGTAGGTTCTGGATGTAAATATGCTAAGCAAAAGGCTTCAGTCATATTGCTACTCTAAAATACTGAGGGACTTCCCTGGGCTGCATTTCTTTAGGGTGTTTAAGAAGCACCCTAAAGAAATGAATGCAATGCAACAGAAGTTTAGAAAATCAAACATGGCCTATAAACTAGTCAACAGAGATGAGAATCAAAAACACTTGTGAATACCCAAACCCCTGCACATATGTAGAAACAGATGATTAGAGTGTTGTATCTGTCAGTTGGAAGTGGTTAAATGTTCAGCTGAATTGTCTCTTGAGTAAATCCTTTTTGTAGCCCAGGTTTTAGAATTCCCCTGATTTTACAGGATGGTGCCTTGATGCCTCTAAATACCCTGGTTGGTTAATAAGAATAATGAGGAACTGCTTGCCATTCCATTCTTTCATCTCTGTTGCTACATTAAAATGTTCCCCTTCCAGGACATTCAGATGGTCTTCTGTAATTTTTGCTGTTATTAATTCATGCCTCATTATTAGCTAGAAATTCGTTTTTTCAAATAATTGCTTCAACAATTTACAAGTCATGTCATGGATACTATAAAAAATAGGCTGTAGGAAAAATAAAAATGAATAGACATTGTTTTCTTGAAAGAAATGCTGCAGTTTCCTGCTTAAAATGGACTGATTTGGAGAGCTGAACAGGAGAGGATAAGTGACTTTGAAGACTGGTGTGAAAAACTGCCCAAGGCAGACCTTATCATTAAAAAAATTGGGGTTTTACAACAATTTTCTCATTAGAGGGTATTAAATAAGCATTTTTTGCATAAAATGTATTTCAAAAAGACAAAATTGGGAAACATCCTTTACAGAGGTGATGAAGAGGAGGATAAATCCAACACAGTGTGTTCATTAGGAATGGTTCATAAGTTCAATGTATTTACAGGATGCTTATTTAGTTCAATAAAATGTCAGATAAAATCAAGCTGTCAAGCAAAAATATTCTTTTAACAGAACAAAATTACCAAATTAAACATTTTTTTTAAATTTCCATTTTAGCACATATGTTATGTAAAGTCAAAAAAAGCTGTTTTACAGTGCAACATTTTATCTAATCTTGCTTTCCAGTTCCTAGTAATTTCAAGGAAAAACACATGCCTGCAAAAGGGGATTAAATTTGACTACTTTTTCTCTATTTATTAGCAGTATTTATAGAGAGAAAATTCTGAATAAGAAAAATACCCTTCCTCTTATGTAATTAAAAAACCCCAATCAAGCAGATTGACTGTATTTCTTCTTGTAAGCCCATTATTTTCAGGTGATCAGATACAGAAAATTATGTATTTAACTATAAATCAAGTTGGTACTTTCTACTAGAAGATATTAAAATCTGAATATTAATGATGTTAGTTTCAAGGATAAAAACAACAAGGATATTAGAATAGCTGTGAGGGGTAAAGTTTTTTCTAATGAAATATGAATTTTGAAACTCAGGAAAGTTATATAAGGTTATAGCTGCTGTAATAATGCTTTATTGTGCTGAGTGTTATGGGGAAAATTATTCCGTATTATTTGGATTTTGACCAGCAGAGTTGCAAATATCAAGCAGTATTATTCAAGAAAATGAAAATATTGGATTAGGAGTTAACTCATTACTTCAATATTAAGAGAAGTTTGGTTCCATGTATTGCAAAGTTAAAATGTGCAATACTATAAAGCTTGAATACCATCTGTCTCTACAGGGCCCAGGTGAGTAGCTAAGAAATTCATGTCCTGAATTATTTGCTGAAGTGACTAAAAATTGTAGCTCTTCTCTTTCACAAAAGATGTTCAGTGAAAAATACCTCAGTGACTGGGGAAATAATGGAGGAAGAAGGTGATTTTTTAATGTTGTTCTATCTGTGTGAGTTTGATAATATTTCTGCTCATTCCAGAATGAGAACACCAGTAGCTTCTTAATCTTTCCTGGCAGACATTTGACCTTGTTCCTGTGAACTTGGGAGAACATGATTAACTTTATGTGTACAAGCAGTCCGAGCAAACTGCTTGAACAGAATGGTAAACGAGGGATTTTGAGCAAATTTGGAGAAACAGAGTGGAGTTTCTTCCACTAACAGATGGCTTTGCAGCAGGTAGCAGAAGAAGATAATGAGTAATCAAGTGCAATGACTAAGCTGTCTTGGACAGGTTGTGTTTTCTGTTCTGCTTCCCACTTCATCTTTCCTTCTCCCTGTGTATAGGGATTCAACCACTAACCTACATACTGGTGAAGCCCTCATCCTTAAAACAATTCCAGGTGAAAAAAAAGGTTGCAGCAGCATAAGTATAATGTGTTAATTGTGAAGAAGAAGGTTGGTAATCTGCAGTGAAATCATTAACACACTGTTTGAGAAAACCAACTTTTCCTGAGATGACAACGTTTGAGATCCCTGCCAGAAACACTACAAAGAAAAAGAAACAGATTGGTGATTTGATAACCAACTGCTAAGGAGAGGTAGGAGGCCTTCTCCCTAGCTAGGAATTTTGCATTTTTGTCATAGATTTGATGAATCATATAGTGAGATAGCTGTTTTGGAAGGACAAAAGAGAGAGGTACAGGGAAAATATTTAGTGAACATTATTTGGCATGAAGAAGCAAGTATTAAGGGAAGTGATTCAAGCATGTTATAGAAGCAAGAAGTCATCAAGAGTTCTGTATGACAAAATTGTGAAAAAAGTCTTCTTTTTAAAAACAAAACAGGGAGTGGTTTAAATTTATGTAGTCAAAATCACAAAAGCAGTTTTTGACCAAAGTATAAAGCCATTTTACAGAACTTTATATGGGATATCTACTGTAAAAAATATATGGAATTTCATGAACCTGCACACTTAAACAAACCTCTTTGGAAGTTACAATTGCATGGGATAAAACGATGAGCTCTCCTTGCAGAAGTCCTTATGGTTTCATAAAGAAGAACCAGATGGCAGAAAATACATGAGTTGAACTGTTGTATGTATGGTCTGTATATACTGTGCCTTTTCTCAAGAAAAACAGCTGGGAGTGCAGGTCAGCTTGTTTTCATAGGGGAGCACTGATCCCAGTGGCAGGCAAGCAGAACCATCCTAGAGAACATTAAATTAAAAAAGTCCCACATAAATACAGGCTGACAAAATTGTGAAGAATGGCAGTTTCTGATTTTCTTTATGATTTTCTTTATTTTTATATTTAAATAAATAAAAAGGTAGAAAGTCTCAGTGGTGTGAAATATTTTATATAGGTGTATTATAATGATTAGAGTGATTCACATGACTAGAATAATGCAAATTGTTTTCCCTCAGTCTGGAATTTAGAATACTTCTTTATGAGTGTCTGAGAAAAAAACATTCTCCGTTAGAGAAATCATTACCTAATTTAAGGCTACTGAAACCTCAGAATCTTGAATGCCTCCAAATTGATTTATTAATGAGTACAGTTCAATGAGAAATGCAGAAAGTGTGTTCTATACTAGTCAAATCAAATTAGACAAAAGGATAAGCTACCTTTTTAAAACATCAGTTTAATATTAATCGGGACTATTATTTACAGACATAAGCTGGAGAATGCCTATAATAACTATTGTAAGAAGTCTAGGTTTCAAGAATTGCAGTATTTCAAAGCTAAGAAAACCTTTGGGAGAGAAATTGAGAGAGAGGGAAGGATTCCATGGGAATGTGAATATATATTGAGAATGTTTGGGGCATCACAACTCCACGGCCCAGGATAAATGCTTTAGATACAATACTTCTTTCTTACATCATATTCAGCACTAGGAGATGTCATATACCTTCAAACAGAGGTGAAGGCTTTGCTCTGAAGTACAAATTTCGGGTTCAAGACTTGTGTTCTTTTCCCACTTGTATGGGCATTCTTCTTTTGTGTGGCCTGGGAAAAGTCTGCCTCTTTCTTCTCTGTACAGCTCAATCCACTGAAGAGCACAGGTGGTGAAATTAAGGCAACAAAGAATTATTAAAAGATATCATATGCTCAAAGAGGAAATAAGAAAAGAACAGCCAGAAAAATTAGAAGTTTGAAGCAGTAGAAACAAGAAGAGATATCAGGGAAGAAATCCCTGACTCTTAATGCAAAGAAATAAAGTAGTGTGTGGAGTGAGGGATTTCTGGACTTCATTTGGAGCATAACAAGCCCCATTGGGTCATAAGTCAGACACCAGGCAGAGATGATGAACCACTGAATAACAAAGTAGAAAAGGCACAGGTATTCACTAATTGGAAAACTTGTTTTCTCTTTGGGAAGTTATGGAATTATGGGGGTGTGTCTGGTAAGCAAATTTGAAAAACTAAAGCCAATGAGTAATTATAGCAAACTAAAGATGAAATTATATTTTCCTCAGTTCTTGGTGCCTGGATTTCTTTTATTAAACTCTTATTCTTTTCCTTTTCTTTCTGTTCTGGGAATAATAATGGCTTGTTTGGGGTTTTGTGGATTTTTTTCTTTCTCATGAATTTTCATCTTCTCTGTTGTGTGCTGCATTATATTGTCTGATTGCATCAATCACATTGTGTCTCCTGAAGTAAATAATATATTGTCAAGTTGTGTATTATTTAATGCTGAAGAGACCCTTTACATGTGAGTACACAGGTATATACTTACAATTTTCTGTGGTGCTGGAACCTATATTTACCAGATATTATAAAGGAAGAAATGAGAGAATTCATTTTGAATTCATTCAAGTTGAATTTCAAGTGTTGAACTTCCTTCAATAGTGACTGAAAAGTTCAAGGTGAACTCTATTATCTATTTAGAAGAAATTCTGAAATGTTTGTAAAGGCAATGTCAGTTTTCTGTTGTGTAAATATCAATGCTATCAAATCAAAAACCAAGTGCTACAGTATATGTTAAGACCCTCAGCTACCCACAGTTCTTCTAATGATTATGAGGAATACAGTTGGAGGTTGTGTTATTCCTTTGATTTTTAAAGTGGCAAATTCTTGTACATTTGAGGCTTAATCAGTATTTTAATCCATATCTGTTACTCCACTGAATCATTTCATCAAAGTCATATAAACAGTAAATTTGAGGCTTCAAGGTTGTATATATTTACATTATCACATAGATCCTGTTAAGTTGTTCTCTGATAAGTTTCATATCGGCATTTAATGACGTGCATATGTTACTTCCAGTGCCATTTACCCACTGGAAACCAGGCCTCATACAGTGGTTTACAGGGGTGCCCAAAGGTTTCCTGGGTTTTGCCTTGGCTAAAAATCTGAATTTCACCACTTTGTGTGGTAAAAAGTCTGTTGTTGAGGAGCACTGTCTAAATTTCATGGTTAAAGTTCTCTCTGATTTCAAGTAAAAGCCATGGTGGTAAATTCTCACCTACAACTTCTTATTTCCACATCATTATTCATTACAGGAAAAATTAAGCAAATTGAGAACTAAGAAATTTGCTTATTAACTTAATCAAAAACTTCAATCCTTTGAAGCAATGATGCCTGCTCTGCATGAGTGAGTTATCCCTGACTAAGAAGCTGCATGGATGAAATCTGCACCAGCAGAAACATTTCTCCTACTGATGTTTAAACTCAGGGCCTTGCCTGGGCTCTTTTAGTCCTGCATTACCAAAAAAAGAACTATCAAAGCTTCATTTGACAGCTTTTCTCCTTCCAATCCTCCCAGAGCTGAGCTGAGAAAGTGGATACATAGCTGGTCATTGACACATTTGACTTGTGATAAGTGTCTGATAAGTGAGAGCATTAAATGCAGTGATTTATGTCACATGTGCCCTCACTACTGACAGGATCAATGTTGCTTCAGTGGCAACAGGGCTAAAAGCTTCTTTAAAGATTGTTCTCTTTTCTGCATTTTGATTTCAATGCCAATATCTTAAAGTTCAGTTAAGGTATCAAATTAAAAATATTTTGTCTTGTTACATTTAGCAATCTTTTACCCCTCCCTCTTTTGGCTTCTGTGGGTGTATTTATTATTTAGTTATTTGAGCAAAATTTTTGTAGGATATGTTCAGCCTGTTAGTTGCCTGTAAAACCTTTGCTGAGTATTTTCTGTCTGCTGTGCTTATGTTTATGATCACTGAAATCATGTTAATATTGGTTTAACAAGGAGGTAACAGATGTGTCAGGCAAGAGGACTGTGAAAGAAATTTGGATAATTAGAGCAAAAATTTAGTTGTTTCTATTAAATTCCAGTAACTGTCAAAATATTTACAACTTGTAAATCTCATTCCTGAGTGCAAAATTATTACAAACATAGTCTGGTACTTTAAGTTAGAAAAATAATATTTTTATTTAACCATATTATTACCTTGAAGAGTACAGCTAGACTATCTGATATCAAAACTATTAACTAAATAACATATGCAATACTTACTCATGAGTACATACCTAAAAGAAAAGAAAGATGATATCTTGTGATGAAAGACAGTGAATTCAATTTTCATGTGATTGATATGTTTTATGTGATAAATATAAATATTTTTCTGGATTTGCTACAGATTGCAGTATAAGTCTGGAAGAATACAAGTTATTCCCTTTGTGTACAAGACTTCCAACTATAAATTGGCATTCCAGGATTTGCTTTCAGAATTTTAATTTTAAACTTTTATTGGAATTATGGCTTTGCTGCCATTGAGCTGAACAGCAAAATTCTCACAGGTTTCCTAAAGTAACAATGAGGTTTGATAGCTATACACAGGTTTGAATGTCTGAATTTAATTGTGATACAAACAAGTTAAAAAACCAGGCACTTATGCCTTACTTATAAAAATTATAATTTCACAATTAGACAATTTTAATTTTCCAGTCACCTTTGTATATGATGCTTAGAATAAGCTATTTGGGTGTGATATGTGTGTATTTTCAGAGAATTATCTTTTATGTGTTTGATAACTCATTTACATTCAAGAACAGCTTATTCTCTTTTCAAATTTTCATTATTTGTTAAATTCAATTGTATGTTAAACTGATCCATTACATAAAAAATATATTCAATGTTATATAAACCTGGAATTGTAGGTTAACAGACTGTTAATTAGCACTATGATTCCATAAAAAACATGTACTTGAGAGAAAAAAAAAAAGAGCAGGAGTTCCTAGTGACGAACTGTAAAAACACATTGAAAAATATTCTCCCAAAGTAGAATTTTAAACATTACTGCAATTTTTTGAATCTAATATTCTATTTTTTGAATCTAATATTATTCCATTTCAGCCTTCATGTATTAAAAACATTAAATCTCTGAAACTTTTGTTATTATTGAAATGCTTGAATTTTATTATTCCTATGCCAAATATCAGAACTTTCTAAGCTTCAATATTGACAAAGTCAATACTACTAATGAAAAAAAATATTTAGCAATAAATTCCTCTGACTGCAGAACTGGTTTATGTACTTTTGAGTCCTGTAGTGTTTGTGTTCTGCTGGTTTTTTGTGCTTATCATAGAATCATAGCATGGCTTGTGTTGGAAAGGACCTTAAAGGTCATCTTGTTCCAACCCTGCTCTCATGGCAGAGCTGCATTCCAGACCAGGCTGCTCAGAGCTCCGCCCAACCTGGCCTTGAGCACTTCCAGGGATGGGGCATCCACCAAGCCTCTGTGCAAGCTGTCCCAGTGTCTCACCAACCTCCCAGTGAAGAATTTTTTCCTAATATCCAATTTAACCATAGTCTTTCAGATTGAACCCATTCCCCTGTTTCCTGTCACTACGTGCTCCTGTAAAAAGGCCCTGACCCAGGTGCAGCACCTTGCACATGATCTTACCAAACCTCATGAGATTCCCATTGTCCCACTTCTGGAGTTTGTCCCTTTGATGGCATCCCACCTTCAGGCATTTCATTATTGTGATAATGTGCTATATTTATATGTTCAAAGCTAAAAATATATATATTTTTTTCATTTAACTGCATTTATTAGCCAAATAGCATATCATGATACATTAATATGCTACTACAATAACATGTCTTTGTAAGTTAAAAACCATCATTTAATATTTTGGATGGGATGTGGCTTTATTAAAATGAGTTTACTCACTGCATTAAGCAGAGACCTCACTCATCTCAAAAACACTTATCACACTCAAGGCTCTAACATTTGAAGTACAATTTTACAAATAAAAAGAATACAAACCTGTAAAGCTGAAAGCACATTTGTTAGGCTGGATTAGATCTCTGACTCAGTCAACTTTCTGCTGCTGATCCTTGACCAAGGTGTTTTCAGAGTTCCTCTGGGGTCTCAGCTCAATGTATCATAGGTGGTTGAAGACTTTTATTTTTTCTTTTTTAAACTGCCACTAAATAAGCATCTGTGTGACAGAAAATAAAATGTTTTAGTGCTATCAATTGATTTTATTATCCCATTCGCAAGACATGAAATTATTTGACAGAACTATAAACCAGGGAGAAGCAAACATTGCTATCATCCTTTAGAACAGTACCAGGAGAAAGGACATGGTGCTATTAAAGTGCTGCTAGCTTTCCTGAATGCCAAAGGCCAGCCAAGGCCCTTCTAAAAATGTCACACAAATTTCTTATTCAAAGCAGGGAATTTTATGAAACAGACTGTCCACTGAATTAAAAACAAAATTACACAAAGTATTACAGGCATAACCTGCTAAGAAACAGTAATATCACTGATTCACAGTGATGTCTGGAATCTAATTTTACCCAATTCTAAGGAATTATTAAGAAGAAATGGATCTGTGGCTACAATTTCTATTCCCATATGACCATATACTCTCCTTACTGACATGGTATTTGATATGAACTGTTATTCACTTTTTTGATCATAACTCAAGTAAAATCTAGGAGAGAAAAGTGCTAGGAAAGCAACTTTCTTGAAAGAGATGGTAATCTGAAGCTTTATGTTAAATGACCACAGAGTTTAATTTCAGCTGAGTTTTGACTTTACTATTCACATTTTAGTTTAGTTTAGTTTTTGTGGTTTTTTTTGGTTTTTTTTCCCCAGAATTTGAAGCTTTTTTACTCAGTAGTACCGGATAGAGCAGGATAACGATGAGTCAAAAACATAAAGCTATAAGGCTGATGGCAGTGAATGATAGTAAATGTAAATTATATTTGCTATTCTGTTAATTTTTCATTATATACAACTTTTTTAGGTCGGTCATTTTTCACCAACCTCATCTACAATGAGAAGACTGGCTCAGTGGATGAGGGGGACAGCACTGAATACTGCTTATCTTGACTGCAGCAAAGGTTTTGATGATGAAATACAGACTAGGTAAGTGAAAGTTGGGTTGAAATTGGCTCAACTGCCAAAAAGAGAAAAATTTTGGGCTCCTAGTGGACAACGAGTTGAGTAGAAGTAAACAATGAGCCTTTGAGCTGGCAAAGAATTTCCAGCAGGTCTAGGGGGATGATCCTTCTCTTCCACTCAGCTGTACTGATCCATGTCTGGAGTGCTGAGCCCAGTCCTGAGCTCCCCAGTATAGGATTTGCTGGCAACCCCGACGAGGGGAGAGAAATGATGCATCTGACTCCATCTTATCAGAAGGCTAAATAATTACTTTATTAGACTAGATTATTCTATACTGTATTACATCTATATTACATTACATCTAAACTGAATCTGCCAAGCACTCAACTGCTCACACTGCACAGAATCTCGTGACTGTCACCCGACAGTCGTGACACACGCACACCTACATTGGCCCTGATAGGCCAAGGAAACAAAACCCCATCACTGTGGATAAGCAATCTCCATATTGCATTCTACTTTGGCACAAACACAGGCACTGCAAATGATAAGAATTGTGTTTTCCATTCTCTGAGGTTCAGAGAATATGAAACCCAGAAATATTCTTGGGAAGAACGGTGCCTCGCTTTTCTCTGTGAGGAGAAATGTGACAACACCCCAGTGCAAGAGGCATGGGCATACTGGAGAAAGACAATGAAGCATTGGAGCTTCCTCACAAGAGCAGAGGATGAGAGCTGGAGCTATTCAGACTGAAAAAAGAGGAGGCTCATAGGGGAAATCTTGATGGTGGGTATAAATGCTCTGATGGGTGAGTGAAGGATGGAGCCAGACTCTTCTCAGTGGTGTCCAGTGAAAGCACAAAAGGCACCAGGCACAAATAAAACCACAGCTGAAATTCTATTCAAGACTAAGGGGAAAAAATAGTGTGAGAGTTCAGCTAGAAAAGATTACCCAGGATGGCTGTAGAATCTCCATCTGTGGAGATATTTAAACAAAACTGAGTGCAGTTCTGAGCACCTCTTTATAGCTGACCCTACTCTGGTCTAGAAGTTTGGTCTAGACAATCTTCAAATATGTATTCGAGGCTCAAACACTCTGTGATTCTGTGCATTTCTAAACATAAATTTAACTCTTTACTTCTGGCTGAAATTACATTAAAGAGACAAGATTTTCAGAAGATGAAAACAATGTTGAACTAATTATTCTCTGAAGTAAATATTAAAACATTTGTAGTAACTCAGATGGTCCAAACCTCAGTCTTCTGTTTTACAGAACGTGTTTATAATCTGGTATCATTTCCATCTTACAAAGAGACGGTAAGTTAATGCCAAGGGCCTTGCTGTTCTGGTGAGAATCTTTAATTTTATCCTTTTTATCTGAGACTGTGTCTGCAAGAGAGTTTTGATTGGGGATAGTAGGAGGATTACCTCAGGAAACACTGGCCCAGAGATGATGTCATGAGTTTTTTGCTTCAGAATTGGGTTTCATTTATCAGGAAGAGATTTGGGCTCTTTTGATGGTGTGAATCAGCTGCTTATGAGTGCCATTATAAACAAATTCAATCCATTATTGATTTTGTATAAAAATTTTAAAGGTGACAAGACTGCCTCTAGACAAATTGGTTTAGATGTGTTTTTCTTTGTGGTCCTACTTTATAAGAAATTATTATCTTCACTGACCTAGCAAACTCTTCTCTGTAGACTGTGAGGACTGGGCAATCCTTCCTATTTCTCTTCTGTGCTGGTTTTAACAGAGAAATAAATAATCTACTCTCTTTCCCTCCACTCCTTCCAATAATTGAGGAACAATAAAGACAGATTATAAATTGGAATAACAATTTATTAAAATCACAATAACCACAGCAATATTATTAACAAAGAATATGCAAAAGAGATAGAGTGTTTTACCCCCAAAAGGATATTTACCTCTAAGAACAAAGACACTTCCTAAAATTAGTGCTGCCCACATGGTCTCCAGATAAAGCTCCTTCAGTGAATTCCTCCAATATTGAAGGAATTCACTGAAGGAAAAGAAAATAGGGAAGGGACTGGTGATGGCAGAGTACTGATCCCAACCTCTTATCTCCAGAGTGAGACAGGCAAGGTGTGGAATTTCCAGTTTCTGACACTCTGACACAGTTCCTTCCAAAACTATGCCCCTGGTGATGATGTGGAACATGGAACAGAAGAGTGATAAAAACTTGAGCCCCTTTTCTCTACAAGCAGGACCTAGCCAAAAAGGTTCTCATCATTGTTGCAAAGCTGATTCAGCCAGCAGTCCTAAGTCCTGTTCAGACTATAAAAAGTTCCCAAGAAAATCCCCTTCACTACCGCATGTGCAGAGCAAGTTCAATGCTGGGAACTCTGAGCTAAGTTAGGCATCTCTAATAATATAGAATTTATTCAACAGAGAATTCACCTGGTGTTCTTCTGAATGCTGCAGACTCTTCCTTACAAGCTCTCTGAAGATTGGGTAGAGGCAGCTTAGCACTGGGCTTGCCCCAGGCTACTAAGTCCTGCAGAGACAGAAAATAATGTCTCAGCCCAGGGACTGCTTGTCTGGGTTTGTTACCATGCAAACTGCATTCACACAGCTTCCTGTTTGCTTTGCACCATGACCCAGACTCTCAAAAAGAGCCCAACTGCTGAATTCTCATTGTTGCTAATGCCAGTGTAATGGAATTGCTCTTAAGTGCTGGTGTGAAATTTCCCCAGGGTTAGCAAAAACTTTGTCCATGACTACGCGGCAAGTCTTTTGAGCCTATTGGCATAAGCTACTTTGAAAGTGCACCCAAATAACCTGAAAGAAGCTATGCAGAAAGAAAAGTACATCTGAAATACAGGAGCTGTTTCAGTCTGATCTTACAGCCAGTGGGATGTCCAAAAACCTGCCAAAGGCTGAGAACTAGCAAAGACAAAAGCCCATTACTGACAGGGTCCCAGTGCTGTTATGAAGTTAAACTGTGGCATAAAGAATCCCCAAAGAAAGTCAAGACTCCAAGTAGACCTTAACAAGGCAAAGGCTCAGGCTGAGCCAGGTTGTCCTTCAAGGGACTACACTGAGAAGCCTTGGGCTGTGCTGATTGTCTCCTTTAGAGGTGACACATGCCCTTGGTCTTTGTCACTATCATAGCCCTGCAGTAAATGGGGAATAAGAACACAGCTTACTCATCCTGCACATCACAGTGTCTGGATTTCAATATTGCCTGTCTTAACAATGTTTGGTACTTAATAGCTGACATCTACTTACAAGATTTCCACATACACATCGCATTTACTGGCAGATTTTACTAAAGTAAAATTCACATTTGTCCATTGCTTTCAGTCCTGCATTTTCTTTCTTTCCCCAGGCCCCCATAGAGTTCCCCATAAGGGTGCCCAGGGTTAAAGGTAAATTGCTGTAAATGATTTTGCATTTCATTCTGCACTTATTGTTACATCTATGTTGCTCCATTTTCTGCAGTGGTTTCCCATGTACCTTGATTTTCCTCAATCCCTTTCTATGACCACTCTTTGCTTTGAGGAAATTAAACCTTGAAGACAAAACCAACACATCCAAGGCAGTATTGCTCTAGAAAAGTTAATGTAATGTGCTGCTAATTTGCGAACTTAGAAGTAGAGCTTGATTGTTGCACTGAAATATTTAGATTTTTATACGCATAAAATTAAACAAATTATACGGAGTTCTCTGCTTCAATTAATGATGGTATTTTATTTTGATCTCTGCCACAGAGACTGTATCCTTATTCTCAAGAAGTGTTCCAAGGATCCTCTAATTAGGTAGGAAGGCTGATGAAGCTTTTTAAACAAAGGAATTGCAGGCATAGTCTCTTGCCTGTGACTGTGCCTCCATGAATACATATTGTCAACAGCATTTTACTTTATGTCAAATCAGGTTTCAGTTATGGCTTTTCTAGATCTAAGAAGCAGCCAGACTGTTTGATTTCTTGCATCTTCTCCAGCATTTTCCTTTCTCTTACTCTGAGTTATTTATTGCTTTTCATTGCTTACCACTAAGTGCCTCCAGAATTATTGTCATGCTTATGTCTTCTGATAGTGATTTCTTATCAAATCTTCAGCCCCATAATTCTATAAAATGCCTTCTTTTTCATAACAATATGCTAATTCATGTTCAAAGTATTGTACCCTGCAATCTGTTTTATGGTTTCTCATAAGCATTTTCTTTTGATTCAATCAATTTATTTTTCATCACCTAGCAACCTCCAAATTCAGCAAACAGAAATGAATCTGCAACAGATATTTTATTAATTTTCAGCTCATTGTCAGAAGCGTTTTATACTGTCCTGAGATGAAATTAGAAAGTTAGAGTTTGACTTTGAATAATACATTTATCAGGGAAGATTTTATTCCGCTGGGGTTATGGTTCATCAAATGAATTTGTTTGCAGTTCAGCAGTCACCTGAGATATTCATTGAAAGTTTAGAGCATCTGTGTTTCTCATCAGATTTGGCTGATAGCACATTTGGATTCATTCATAACAACCTGAACAAAAGAATCATGTATTTATTCTTAATCTGCCTACACATTTAAAGGGAGCTTGATATAAGAATTTATGAAAAGAAGAAAAAGAGGAAGATGGTCTTGGAAAACAGAACAAAAAATCATTTATTACTCAGCACCAGCCTTATGTAGGGTCATTCGTGGAATTTTATTTCAAGTTTAAAGGCAATAAGAAATATTTGTAAGGTAGAGGCAGAGGGTTATGAAGCTGGTTGCAGAATTATGATCTTTATATGGAATTTGAAAACTCTCAGAAAAATTTTATATGAGAAAAGAACTCCTTAATCAAGGCCATGCTTTCATTTTCATTTTAAAATACTAAATTTTGTAGATTTTGCACACTTTGTTATTTGCATTGTTGTCAGATAATTTGTGTAGGGGCTGTTTTAACACAGCCATATGGACCCTCTGCAGCAGAATTCAAAAGCTGACAGCATACAATTCCCTGTACTGCATACATGCTTGTAAGATCAGACAATTGTGAACAGTGGTCATGAGAATGATACACCAGAAGCAGGAATTTCTCCAACATTCTATAAGCAACACATCTGGAATTCTACCTCTGGCTCAGGTCTGACTGTGCATGAGATTTGAATTGGCAGATTGCAACAGCTGTGGTTGCCCAGGTGACCCTGTGGATTTGGTTGCCTTTCTCAATTTTCTCCTGAAAAATGTATGAGTGCATTTTTAGAGCTCTGTCAAAGGAAAGGCAACTCCAGTTTTACATCCCTATTAGCCTTAGGTAGTTGAAATCTGCATCTCCTGTTTCTCTGCCCAATCCTAGGTTTGATGGGTTACACTACAAGGGAAATTTCTTTTATCTGCTTTTTAAGAATGTGCAGCTGAGATACAAAGATGTTTTTAACTGGTTCCCCATCCCAGGAAGGGTGAAGGCTTTTTCACTTTCCTGCCCTTGGACTGAAAAAACAAACAAAGAAACAAACAAAACTCCACAAAAACAAACAAACAAACAGAAAAAAAAAAAAAAAACAGGAAGATAAAAAAGGGCAGGGGGAGAAGGAATGGAGAAATCATCAGAAAATGATTAGTGTATGCCTGTACACTTAATGGTAATTTAAGGTTTTGGGTACTTGTTTCTATTTAAATATTGTTTTCAAGCTCACAGTTCTTCAGTCACCCCATCCATGTGGGCTTTTATAAAAGCTAGATTATGGGTCTGAAATATTCACAGACTTAGGAGATGATGTGGTCAAATATGCAGCTGCAGCTGAACCAGGGGAAGGGATTTTGTCCCTCAGACTTCCAATCCTCTCCCCAGCCCTCATCCTTGGTCTGCTGACAACCTTTCATGCACTGTAGTCCCTCTGCTCTACACAAACAGCCTCAGTTTTGGCAAAAGCCAACCCAAAGGTTAATATTGGCAGGATTTATGCCCACCCAGGGTGTTTTGGCAGGAGCAGCAAAGGCAGTGGCTGCATTTCAGGCTCTGGCCATCCCGAGATGGTGCCTTCACCTGGAGCACAGGGATGAGTGAGGAGGTGGCCTGGAGACAGCAGAGCAGCACCTGACTCAGCAGCCACCAGGACAGTGTGCCTGCCTGCCAGCAATGACCTCTTTCTTTCTTTTTTTTCAGGTTTCTTACCTTTAACAGTGCTGGTAACAGCTGTGTCTCAAGCTGACACAGTAGTGATTTCTACCACAAACCAAAACAGCTGTTGCTGCAATTGCCAGTTTGTGTGGTCTCTGAAACCCTGAATTAAAGACAGCATTTTTAAAAGGTCAGCTCTTCGCCGAGGAAAGAATGTGGATCACAAGATGAAAGAGATTGACTTTGTACATTTGGTGTATGATGTTAATGAATGCTACATAATTTATTGATTTTTACTTCAAAAAAAATCCCCTCAGTAATGTGTCTGTCTGCCACTGGTTTATTTTGTATTTGGAGGTTATGGAATTCTAGCACCATCAGAAGTCTTCTTCCTTTTTCACTCATTTGACAGAATTAAAACATTATAGTCACTGACAGCATCTTTATTCCACTCAGGTGATGCATTTTATGAAAGGTAACACCTAATTTTAGTATAAACAAGCACCCATCATCATACATAAAACTGGAAAAAAGAGGGTTTTCAGCTGTTTGCTTTACATGTTCCCAGACTGTCATTTAGTGATGATTGAACTAAACAGAGGCAAGCAAGGAAAACGAATTTAGCTGTGAAGCCCTGTCAGTGAACTTTCAATTTTTTTCATCAGAATAATATATGCTCTGTCATGCATCTGCAGCTGCAATGTTAATTCAACCTTTTTTGGCTGACTGATTTCACTGCATCATAAAAAAAAAAGATGGACAGGTCATATAGGTGAAACAACATTCATAGTTCATATACAGACTGTTATGTATAAAGCATAAATTACAATATTGGTAAACAACCTTACAAATTATTTTAACCTTTCCAAATAAGATCACACTGTGGAACTCTTGTGCGCATTCAGTAAATCAGAGAGGTCAATATTTGGAAGATGTCAGTCAGCATCTAATTTTTCAGATTTTCAAAATGTTCCTTACTTAAAAGTCATCTATGGTAGATCCACAAACAAATTGCTTTTAGAGAAGTTTCTAGTATTTTGCAAACTTTTTGTTGTTGTTGTTTTATTCTGGGAAATGTGGTCTTTTGAAGCATGAATTCTTTAAAGATGTGAGGATATTTCAAGACCACACAATTCACTCTTAAGGCATATCAAATTTTGGTGATACAGAAACAGAGAAAATGAATTCAACTTTTTTTTTTTTTTTCACAGCTTTAGTGATTAACAAAGAGAACACTTAGCTATATCCTATTTGCCTGAGAAAAGACAGCTGTTCTTTGAGTTGGGTGGGATGCCTCACTGGCCTGGTCTTTGACAACTTGTTAAATAATCTGAAAAAAGTAAAATTTTGGGTGAGGTCCACCAGGATTGTTTGAGAATAATATTTCTAAAAAAAAAAAAATATTCAAGCATGCTGCAAACACCTAATCACGGAAGACCCAGATGAACTACTTGGAATACTAGGTCAGAGAAAATATCTTAGCTCCATGTCCAGAACTGTATGTGTCAATGAGTTCACTTCTGTGTTTCTTTTCATATTGGCCTCTTAGTCTGTGTTTGCATTATATCTTCACAAGGAATATTTCTTCCTCTTCAGTAACATTAAGCCACTTCAGATGTCTTCCTCAATTTTTCATTCTTCTGCCTGACACTGTCAACCACCTTTCTTAGATGGTCATGAAGCAAGAAAAAATGACAAAATGCCTTCCCAGTATTGTGTTATTCCTGCACTCTGTTGTTTAATAATGTATTAACTTGTATTAATTACATATGAGTGTTTATTTCCCAGATATCTTAAGAGGTGTTTTTTTTTTTTTTTTCCCTAAACTGTTTGGGTGAAGAATTTTGAATGAAATAGGTGTTTGCTTGAATGACTCAGATTCGTGAAAAAAGCTGTCCTTCCTCTGCTCCTGCTTCTGCAAATACAAACACACACACAAACACAGACACAGAGACACACAATATTTTCAGTGTACTCTTTTGGCCACTGTGCTTACTAGAACTATAACATGTACATCTAAGACCAGGCTTGAGCTCATGCAGAAGCAAAGTCTCCTCTCCTTGCCCTCTGACCTGAGACAATGTCATTGCATGGTGATGACAGAAACAAATTTGTCAGCTTCTGGACAAAGAAGAAATCTTGCTCTTGGCAGCTTGTCGTCTTTACAGATTCTCTGTTACATTTCGACAAATCTTGGCTGAGTCTGGGAGTTGCACGGTATGAAATGCTGCCTGAATTAGTCTGGCAGGTACCACAGATGTGTTCATCAGAAGTTCTCTCTTTCCTGTAGTAAATTAAGACATGGCATGTCTTAATGAGATGTTAAAGAGAAATGTGTCTCTTTGATGACTAAACCAATTCAAATTTACAGAAGATGGATTAAACCTGTGATTCTACCAACAAGATAAAGAATATAGTTAACAGTTCTGCAAGTCTTTTCTTCAACTGCCTAACTTGTCCTGAGTATTTAACCTTGTTTGGTCCTCACATTGTGTACTTTTGCTGGCACTTATGTTTCATAACACCTGTACCTGAAACTCATGCAACTGGCTGTTTTATCTGCTGTTCACCATGTCGTAGTGTGCAAAACATCTGCTAAAACCTAGTAAAATTATTCATGAGAGTAACAATTCCTGACTAATTGCAAAAATCCCCTTGATCTCAGCTGCAGAATATATGGGAGCAACATGCTATTCAATAATAAATAGGTACTTGCCTCCCCTAAAGTTGTTTAAATAATAATAGGTAAACTGAACTTCAATGTCTAGGGTGGCATTCTATTGCTTTTGAATATTTACCTACATTTTTTATGATTATTAATGTTGATATGAATGCTTAAATCGGAATTTCAATTAAGTATTTTCACATTTGAGGGAAAAGAATAATCCAAACAGTGAAGATACATATTATTATGTGGAAGCCATAATTTTGATACAAAAGAAAATAATTTCTGGGTTTATAATTGGTCTTTTAAAAGACATCTGGGTGATTGGGGCCTGACCCATTTTGCAACTATGCAGATGATCTTTTCTGATTTCACATCATCTCCCAGAGTACAGTATAACCTTCTTAACTGACACTTTGCTAATCCTCATTCTTCATGAATCTGCACAAAAAAAAAATTGGCAGTGTTTTCACTTCCACTGAGCAAAGATTAAAGATTAGGAAAAAGTGCTGAGAGAATGATTCATGTATTTCTGGGATGTCACTATCTTTAGAATATGCACTTAGTAGGATAAAGTACATTATTAAATAGCTGACATGTGTGACACACGTCCTTATTTTCTGTTCTGCTTTCATGCCTGATAAATTTCTAAGGCTGGTAAAATATATGGACAACTTGGTAGGTATTGATATTGTAAAACTTTACCACACAGAATTCTTCATTCCTCATTGCAGAGTCCAGGCATGAACTGGGCTTCAAGTTTTGGAGGTTATAGTTTTGTGAGCAGTTGTGGTGCATGAGCTGCACGATGCATCTGCTGAATCATAAATTATACTTGAAATTATTCATGAGATTCCTCTTTTTTAGTCTTACAGTAAAAACAATTTCTAGACAATTGTGGGTGATTTGATTAAGAATCTCTGCTTGCAATGATTTTTACTGAGAGGGATTTCATGGATAACTTTTTTCACTTGCATACTTTTTTGGATATTAAAACTGGTTGGTTTTAGAACTTCTAAATTCCATTTCAGGATGAGGTTGTCTGGAATTCTGAGAATTTGTTGGGACTTTTAATTAAAATTAAAAGGCACAGCTAAGTAGTGTGTAGATTTAAATTACTATTCTATTTCAACTTGGAGAACAGTCCCTTACTATAGAGAAAAATATCCTACAAAGTGATGTCAGATCATAACTTTCCTGGTTTCCTGAACTTTGTCTGGTTCACTTCTCTCATAGACCCTCTCATCCCCATACTGCTTCATGCATGTTTTTCCTGTACAAATGCACTCAGGAATGGTATTCTGGATTTCAAGCACTAAATAGAATTTGATGTTTAAAACACCCGAAGCAGCATGTTTTGGAGGGAGGAGAGCAAGGTGCTATGAAGGGAGAGTTGTCTGGAAAAATGTCAGGAAAAATGAGCATTTCTATTTGTTACAGTCAAAATCAATTAATATTGTTTTTTAAATTCTCAAGAAATCATGCAGGTTTACTTATTAATTATGGTCAGGGATCTGTGATCTGCTGGCTTGCAAAATGTGCTTTAAAAGGGTGCTTTGGGAGTAAAGACTGCTATAATTTATGTCAAAATAAAAAATACATATACATCCTTCAGAAACTGTATACAATACATCCTTCAGGAATTTTATGTGTAGTTAATACTGACCACGTGATCACCCTTAAAAGAAATAGAGTTCATCATAATTGGTTTTTCTTCCAGAACAATTGAAAAATATGTAAATTACACTTGAATTCAAACTTGTCTCATGTTAGGAAATTGCTTACTTAGATATTCTTATGTCAAGTTCATAACCTTCATAAGATTTGCCTTAGCAACTCTCCAAGATAACTAGAACACAATCGTGAATTGTTGATCAAATCAAAATCTATATAACATTCACCCAGACTAATTCTAAAATTGTTTCTGAATGAATCATGTGATTGAGAGGATGTGTTTCAATTCTTAGATTTTGCTTAAAATGTTACCTCATTAAATGATGAATTACTCATCCTTTTAAGAACAGGACATACCTTCCCCTTTCGTTTAGAGTCTTATAGCAAGGTACCTGTAACAACAATCTCATGTGTGAATGCTCACATAGCATTTGTTTGATATTTATATTCTTTTATAAGTCTCTGAGTAGATTTATGACCTTTTTACAATAATATCTAGCACTATGCTAACTTTTTGGCGTTTGAGAATTGCCTTCCCTAATGTTTAAACAGAATATTCATGTTGCAATTTAAGTTAAGCACATTTTATTTTCTTCTTGTCCTCTCTCAGAAGTCAGAATAATTGAAGCCTGTCTTTTTATGATATCCTTATTGTTATTTCCTGAGAATTTATTCTTCCCTGAGTTACCTTTTCTTGACTCTAAGTATGCTCTTTATCGGCTTCCCTTTCCAAACTTTTAATCACTCTCTTCCATTAAAGATTGTGAACTCTCAACTTTCTTTGTTCTCTTTTTGAAACTGAGACAGAACAGCTGAGGCTGGGCCCTTAACAGTATAATAAAGGGAAGTATACTAATTGCTGATTTTATACATAATGTTCCTAATAATGCAATTTAAATCTCCATTTGCTTTCTTGTTGCCTCTTTTGAAGTATAATCTGTTATCCAAGATATTGGCATTGAGATAGTTATCCTCTATTTTCTACCATTTCTTCAGAACTTATTATTTGTCTCTATTTAAGTGTCTGTATATATCTTTATTCAACTACATAATTGATGCCAGTCTAATTTTTTCAATTTGCCAAGCTCTTCTTATTATTCTTTTCCTGAAATATATTTAATGTTTCATTTCCCAGGCTTTAAATAGCTCATAAATTTGATTAGCTTACTGCCTTCTTTTCAATTCTCCACTCTAAGCCTTTATTTGAATCCCAAGAATCCCTAGCTAGGGTTTTCAAGGCCCAATTCAAAATTCAATAGCCCAACATGGCTTCAGACACTAATAATGTTCCATCCACTTGGACTCATATTTTTACTGGTTGCATTTTTCTGTGAGGCAGCTTAACTAATCCCTGATGTTTTTGTGCCTCCAAAGGGTGTTTCAGATAATTACCAAAACCTCCTGTGGTTATAATCTTCTGTCAGATCAGCTGAAGGGAATTAGCTGAATAGCTGGAGGAACAATATTGTCATATATCTCTGCTGTGCATCCTTTGTCTCCATGCCTGCTCAAAGACCAGGAGAAGGACCATTATTACCAGTGTGATGGTAAACTCTGTCCTTTCTACTTCCCCATTCCCACACCCACTGGAGTGGCTCTGGGCTGTAAGAGTTCCTTGCTAACTGGGATTGAAAGGACACCAGGAATCCAGGAGGTCTTCCCTATCAGCAGCAGTCACTCTTCCCTATGCCATTCCCCAAAACTGTTGTAGGCATTTCAAGATGCAGACTCAGAGATTTTTGCTCCATACAAGACTTGTTTCAGTTGATCATTGGTTCTGCACCCTTTCTCACAAGGCCCCTGCTTTATAGGACAGCATTTTTAGACAGTGGTGCATGCAGGGAGTGCTGGCTCTTTGCTTTCAGCTGGGCATCAAGCCCATGTTTTCCATGGAAGATGAAAAGGAGGGCAATCCTCTGCATCCCCTTCTTGGCCTCTATCAGACAACACAGGAATAAAGGCACTGCGTGGGGTTTGGAGGTTAATCTTGGTGTGTGTTTCCGGTGCTTACTGAGCATATCTCTGTAATCTTCCTGACAGTGAGAACATCTCCAAGCAACCTTGATTCCCAGAGTGCCCATTCCTTACAGCTAGAGCTGCCAGGAGGGGAGCAGAGCTATTTCTGCGCTGGTTTCTGCCAAAGCTTTGCTGACAGTGGAAAGAGCTGCAGATATTACAAGGAGGGGTAGTAATACCAGTGGGTTTACTCTGCAGTGTGAGGGCTTTCTTTCATGTCCAAATCCTGAAGAAGACCAGATAAAACCATAATGTCTTATTGGACCAGGTATAGATATTTTGTGTTGGTGCTCTTTTAGTTTCGGGGAGGAGTTTGTGGCACTTTGACACTTCAACACAGTTTTCCCCTCCACCCTCCATTCACAATGGCAGGGGAGACTTTAATAGTTCCTCTTGATAAGGCCTCAGACTTCCCCTCTTTATGCTGTCACTTATTAATAAAGTCTCTTACTAAAGTTACATAAGTTGACTTTTAAGCAAAACACTCTGCTTTGTCATCCACTCCTTCCCCCAACAAATTACTTATTTTAGTTTCCTTAAATTTTTTTTTCTTGTTAAGTGTCACCATCATATTTTCTGAAAAATCTCTTTGGCCAGGATTTGCCCCTGGGAAGCCGAGAAGCCTCAGAGAAAAAGGAAAACAATAATTATCTGATTTGCTTCTCCTGTGTTTTGCTGCTTTGTAGTGTGTTTGGACATTGTTTACCAACTGATGATTTTTTCATTGGTCTCACGTGAATTATTTTGACTTCTTGGCCAATCGGTGCCAAGCTGTGTCAGGACTCTGGAGAGAGTCACGAGTTTTCATTATTGTCTTTTTAGCCTTCTGTCTGTATCCTTTCTGCATTCTTTAGTATAATTTAGTATAATATTCTTTTATATAATATAGTATGATAAAATAATAAATTAGCCTTCTGAAAACATGGAGTCAGATGCATCATTCCTTCCTGCCATGGGGCACCCCACAAATACAACAGTTAAGACGACAATAAATACATTAGGATGACTCTATCCTGGAGTATGAAACAAAAAAAAGTAGCAGATATGGTCTTGGCTGCTATTTTTTTTTCTATTTCTGAATCTCCAGCCTGCCAATATAGGACTTAATCTATGAGGCAGAAGACTTAAGTTAAAAACATGCTGTGGAACTGAAGAGAATCTGGAGGAAGGAGAGAAACTCAGCTTAGTTACAGTACACTTTGTTCAGGTATATTGGTCGTTAAACTGAAGTGACAACTAGTTGGGCTAGCATGCGAACAGGTTAGGCAGAAAGGAGAAAAAAAAAAGGCTAGGCTAGCTGCAAGTCATTCTAAATTTCTTCCTCTTTGAAGTAAAATAACAACAAAAAAATAAAAAAATTTAAAAATGGTGTGTGTATGTGTTTGTGTGGTGTTTAAATTTTGCTTGTTTGTTGGGTTTTTGTTAATCATCAGACATTCTACCAAGAAAATTTGAATTTACTTGGCCAAATTATTTTTATATTAAACAGGCGAATCAAAAACTCTATGAGAAATTCCCAATAGCTGCAAAGAAGTAAAGAAATTTTGCCAGAAAATTTGGCAAGCAAATAATAGAAAGATTTGAGCATAATACAATAGAAAACTTTACACATGAAATCTGGGCTGGTCATTTCTGCAGTATCATTCTGATGGCTCCCAAAATGTGACAACACTATTAAGGAAAGATAGAAAAATCAATTAAGGCATTGTAAACCATTCTTTTGATCTTACAGTAGCACAAAGCTGGATTTTGATTTGCTGTATTCCTATAGTTCTTGGCTATTTCCATGTTAATGCCATACTTTCAGATTTTTGGAAGCTAACTAAGATATTTGCTATACTGCAACTTAGAAAAGCAACAATTTGAGCATTATCTAGTTATAGACTAAACTTCTACTTCATTTCAGTGAGATTTTAGGGACCCATCTCAGTAGAAAAACTCATCCTAAACTGTTTTTAAATATATTATTTTTCCCTAATAACTTAATAATCACCTCTAACCACAACTTAGTTTTTGTGGGCAGTTCTGCTCTTTCCCCAGTAAGAAGGTGTATTGATAACTACTTGGTATTGGTTACAAATATTTTTCTTGGTATAATAGCTAGAAGTGTTGCCAAACTACTGGCACCACTGAAACCTGTTGAAAATTATATAACTCCCAGATAGTAGGGAGTGTCCTTACATATATTTCTGAGGGTGTGCACAAAAGACCGTCAACATTATTTCAGATTTTGATCTCAAATAACAACTGGGAAAATGAATTTCTTTGTAGATCTGCTTTCTGCCAAAAGATCTGGAAAATTAGTATTTTCCTTCACTCATGTAAATTTTCTATTCATTTCATTGGATGAAGTGACCTGGTTTTTCCATCAATAATGTAAGAAGTCCTTACATAAGTAAAGAACTAAGTTAGCATTTTCTGTCATTTTTGTACATGCCATAGGAATGACCATGGATCAAACTGAGTGAAAGTATTCATCAATTAAATGTTGGTAGAATACTTAAGAAACATTCTTGCTTACATCTCTAATTGGTTACGGACCAACTCAGACCTTTCTGCAAAAATAGCAGTGAAATTTGGGGGCTTTTTATATATATCTAGTTAGCAGCTTAAGCAGAATGCTTTCTTGCTCTATTTGATTTTTCTTTAAAATATTTTCCCAGTGTTTTAGGTGCTACAATGAAATATTCTTACTGGAAATTTTCCTGGGGGGAAAAAACTTCCATCCTCCTAATATTTGCAAGAAGCAAACATATAAAATGAATATAACCTAGTTGAAACAAGCTTATCACCAGAAGCTGTTTTATGTCCACCATATTTTGAGGTAGGATCACTTTTTTTTTAGGTGACATAGGAGCAGTGAGAATGAAATTAATGAGATTCATTCTTTTAATGTGCTAAATTGGTTTGAGCCCATTGGGGTGATTATTGTGCAGTTTAATCCAGGGAAGAAAGACACCATCAGAACATGACTTGGTCTTTATGGCTCTGACTGGCTTCACCTGGCACTTCCACCCACACTTCCTGCCCCAGGGCTCCATTTAAGCCCAGGTTTGGGAATTGTTCCTTTCCTCAGCTGTGTTACTGGAGTGTTAATGCTTGTTTTTCCCTCTAGCTGCAGGCTCTAGGTAGTTTCTCACCTGGACAGAGCTTTTAAATATCTGCTTTAGCCTTGTCTCCAGCCTAGCAAACTTTTATTTTGGTCAGTATTTGTCTCTGACCTAACAGCCTTTTGTTGTTGGCTAGATCTTGGCCACAGCTCCTTTTGAAATACCAGGAGGTTGTCAGTGGCACTTGCTGACTGTGTCTATCCCAGCCCACCTGGCTCAGGTTTTGGGGTCTGCACTCTGTTAGGTGGGTTTTGCCATAGCTGGAGTCACCTTCCACTAAGGAGGAGTCTGTCCTTGCCTCTCCCCCAGAGACAGAAAGTATCTGACTGCTGCTCCAGAAAAAATGATTTCATTTTCATTCAGAAAAAGAGTTTTTGAGAGTAGATGGCTGGCAAATAAACTTGTTAAAGAGAACTGTGCCCCAGTAAATCTTCTGGGCTTCTTAACTCAAGAGGAATAGTTGTCTATCCATGCTTAGATGGATATAAGTCAGAAGACCATTTTAGCATTTAACTAACAAATTGCATGTTTTAAAACTGTATTTGTGACTTAGAGACATTTAAATTTCTTCAGTTACCATTGGGTTTGTCCTCATCATCCAGCCTGGGTCAGGGTAATAAAGTAAATTCTATGAGTGGAATCTGATGCAGAGTGTTTGTTTAATTAAAAACAATATGCTTTTAAGATTTGTGACCAGCAGATTTACCTTGTGGGCACAGATTTGTAGTTTGTAACGGGAGTTTTACATGAGCACAAGAAAACTGAATTCTCTGTCTGTATATGATACACCTCAGTGGGAGGCCCCTGTCTGGGGCAGATTTTGTCTATAAAACCATTCCAAGACATTTCCCAGCAACTACACTGCCACGTTCTTTGACTATCACTGAATCCTTGGTGACTGATTTTACTTGTGTTTTGTTCCTGTTCAGTGGCTGGTGGACTTGCGCTGCAGATACAACATCAGTAATAAATCTGCAGTCTTGTAAAAACAGTTTCAACGACAAAATATGCTTGTTTGAGTTTGACTAATTGAGAAATATGTCAACCCTATTGAACCACATCCCATAGCACTCTAATCTACCCAGTCAAGTCTGAAACAGACTATTTAAGAATTATTGAATAGAACAAAACTGGGAAAGGATAAGAGATTAATAAGGTCACAAAGAAACTATTTATTTTGAGATGCAAATTTACAAAAGCTTACCTGTAGATTCAACTTTGGCCCAGTGAATAGTGTTACTGAATTGAACTAAATGTCCCAAAACATGGAGAGCTAAGTATGTAATGCACCTCTGCAGGATCAGGATTTACTTCAGGCTACAATTCTTTATTTCAAAATAGCATATGAACTCCCTTTTAAAAACTTGCAGTAATATTAAAATGCTGAGTTTCAAGAGAAGGCTATCAAACCCTCATTTCTCCCCCTTGGTCTTGGCATTATGGGATCCCAACATTACACTTCAGTCTGAAAAACAAAAAAAGTATTTTTAAAGTGGAGGTGATACGTGAGACCTGGTCTGAGACCTCCAAAAAAATAACAATTTTAGATAGCTCAAATTTTGTGCATCGAAATTTTCATCTCAGCTGAACTTTAGCTAGCAGTCACCTGCAGGTCTGACAAAGAAAGAAAAATAAATAATGATTGTAAGAAATTGAGCCACAGAAATTAAATTATTTTACTGAAAGAAGGCACTAAGCAAAGGGCAGAACTGGATGAGAAATGAGGTTAGTTTCTCAGTACAACAGATTGTGCTTCAATTTGATTTGAAAATAGTTTGTGTCTTCAGTTGGTACTTTCTTATTTGATTCATGAATCTTGCTGAGAATTTTATTGCTTTAGAAATGTATATATATGATTGTTTATTGGGTCTCTAATATCAGTAATTTCATATTAATATGTGTATTAGACAAGAAATACCCCTAAAATGTAGTAGAGGTCAACCAATTGGCAGGCCCCACTAGGACATAAAACTTCCTGTTAGCAGTAGGATATTTCAGTAAATTGTGATTTTTTGATTAACCTGTTTTGGGCAACAGTAGACTAAATTAATTATTCCCTTCTTCTAAGACCTCTAAGGATGCACTCAGGATGCACTCGTGTATCCTGAAACAATGTGTTTCTTCCATGAAGAGTTGTTTTCTGTCTAACATCGTGATTCCACCAATTTCAAATGAGTTCCTCTGTTTTCAGAATGTAAATTATACTAAATTGTAGTATATATTTCTAAATTATATTCCATTTCAGAATGAAATTATAGTTAAAATTTTGGGAGGGATACGTCATTGAAAAACAAATCTGTTTAATATCCTTTTGCCACTGTTCATGAAATATGATAGTTTTATTAAACATTTAACCATTTATAAAGTGTATTGAAAGAGCAATGTAAAACTAAAAAATCTGCAGTAATACACATCAGATCATGTGGTCTTTAATCAGAAATATCATATTTATTATTGTTTCCAAGTGTGCTGAAGACATTGTAGTTTAATGCTAGAACTTGTTCAAAGCTGGCCTAAGCACATCCTGAAATAGAAATGAGGAGCCTAAATTACCTTCTGTGATGTATTTCTGCTGGAAAAAAACAAAGATGCTTTTGTCTGCCCTGCAGGCACTTAAATGTATGAGAACCTGAATCAAAATATTCTTAGTACACACCAGCATTGTCTAAAATAAATCATATTATCAGTGGTATGTCTAGGGAAAGTGTGGTTTTAAACAGCTAAAGAGAAAAATGGATTATTTTACTTCAAATGCTGAAATGCAGTATTACAGAACTTTGTTGCTCAAGAGCTCTTCCTACTAACCTTACTTATGATTAAAGCTGACAGTTGATTTTTTTTCTTCAAATCCTATTAAATCTTTTTTGTCCCTGAAAGAGCAAATTTTCCAGGAAGCTTAGAAAAGAGGCTATTTCTGCATTGCTTTTCTATTATTTAGAAATTTTACAAAGTCCATTTTGAAGAAAACTCAAAAGGAGGCCTTTCTCTTACAAAAAGTTATGACTTAAACTGAAACTATGACTCTGTGCCTTACCATCCATCTTCTTTATTAAATAATTTGGCCTCCTACAAAAATTACATGTGAAAAATTATGAAAATTCCAGTTCCATCCCATTAAAAAGCCTTCCCTGAAAAACTAGATTATTTATAATTTTCCTTTTAAAATACTCTTTTCCTGCCAGAATGCCAAAGGAATATGCAGTGCAGCTCAAATGTGTTCTCACTATATATGGTTTAGCTCATGAGGCATTTTGGAGGACTTCTGTCACCAAAGAAAACCAAAGGAAGGGAAAGTTCAGCAACACAATGGAGTTCCTCTGATGTGTAGCAGAAATACTGGGGGCAAAATGTCACTAAGGATTCACAAGAACCTAGACCTTACCAAAAGGTCTCTTTCCATAGCCTGCTACTTCTCTAAAGGCTTGGCAATGTCCTTTCTTGATGGACTGATGAAAAATATATATTTTACAAAGATCTAGACTTATCGGACAAGCAGTTCAATAGATATGATTACATTTCATTAAGGCACAAGAGTGCCATTTTCAGTAGTTTGATATTTTGCCCATTTCTATTCCCTTGACACCTTAAACACAAGTTATTTTGATGCCTTAAGTTTTAGCTCTCATATTTTTCAGATTCTGTACTGCAGTAGTACACAACTCTGAACTTCATATAAAGGGTTAGCAAGTTCTCTTCACAGTTTAGTTTGACAAAACAATCCTTTTCCAGCCTGTGAAACAAGAACACCATCACAGCTTCAGGCCCAAAAAGTATAAACAAAAGCAAACTGGGAGGATGGGACTTCATCATCTGAAGCTGTAACTGGACAATTAACCCCAATATGCAAAAGGAACAAACATATAAAAATGTGAAAAATTCGTCACCCATCGTCCATCTTGGGTGTAGCCTCAGCCAGGCTCCTGTACTGCCCAAGGTGTAGCCTTTGAAGGCCTTTTTAATAAATACCCACTTTATTTCTCTTACTCTGTCTAGCCTCTGTTCCAGGTAGCCTCTCTAGGCATCAGTTTTGTCTGGTCAAGTGTCGTCACTGTGAGTCAATGACACCTGATCTGAAAATCTTACCTGACAATTTGTAGCAGAATCTGTATTCTGTTACAGGGCCAACACTCTGTAGATTGGTGACTAAAGAAGAAAATGTACACTAGTTTTCTTTATCAGGGCTAATGGAAATGTAAAATCAAAGCATCTTTGGACCAGAAGTAAAAGAAAAGAACAAAAGCAAATGCATTTGAAGAGTAATATGCTGTAATTACTAAATTGAAGGATTAAGTCAAAAGACTTTACTGTACTTGCTTAGGATTTCTCACTGGGTTAACTATCAAATTAAAAAAAAATGTTGTCTCTTTAAGATATTAAGCCATCTCTTAAAGATAGATGCTATCTTTTCTGATGTTTTATCTCCATTTTCTGTGCTTTTCCAGCTACCACTGATGGGCTGGCTGGTTGATGATCACAGATCCATTACTCATTCCTGTGGAACCACTCTTTACCAGACTACTGTCACTTCAGCTGAAGGCTTTATCTGCATTTGCTTTCCCAAAGAAGACAGAAAAAATCATGGCTGAGATTAATCTTAGATGTTTATGAACCTTCCTGGTCTTAGTGTGTACCAAAATATTAGAAAAAATACTCAGCAGGGGATAAGAAGTATTAAAGAAGGACAAATGAAGAACAAAGGCACAAGCAATCATAAAGCAATACTTATTTGTCAGGCTTCCCTGCTAAGTTATTCTAAATAAATGTCCCATATTACATCTCAGAGGACGCCGTTATATTTTGTACTTTATCACTAGTCCCAATTGCAACTTGAATGAAACAGTTTTTCTGCAGGTTCTTGGGGATCAGCAGTTAATGACTAATCTCCATCTCTCCATACCCCAACCACCCACCCACCCCTTTTTTTTTTTTTTTTTTTTTACATGAAACCAATAGCAAAATGAAGCCTTGTGCTCAGCAGAAATAGACATGAATGAAAACATCCTGTTATTGTGATGTCAAACACCCAGGAGGAAGGTCAAGACTGATGATAGGAGGCACTCTGACATGAGAGAGGATTATTCTGCCACTTCACAAACACTTTGAGACCAGAGGATGGCCATAAGTAAAATGCAAATTTGTGACTGAGGATATTAATGTGAATTCGAATTTCTATTGACACAAGCAAGAAAATTGAATTTTGAACATCCACTGCATTTATTTTCGTGCTCAGGTTAGATTTTTCTGGCCAAGTTGCAGAGTTAACTGTTGAAATTAATGATTGGAATCGTTTCAAGTGATAAATATACTAGAGAAAGTGTGGTCTTCTTTGGGAACTTTCTGCAATCAAAGACAGTAATTTGTCCAACTATGCTCCTTACTCCAGTATTGGCTATTGGTATAGCCTGAGTCAGGGGCAAGGAATTTTGGTTCTCCATGTGGTCCCTAGATGAAACTGTCTGCAGCAGGGATACCTGTGCTTCACTTGATGCCAGCCTCACCAGGTCTTATGGACCTGATAATCATTTCCTACCTGGTGGTGGCCCCCATGAAAAAACAACATGGCACAAAGGAATAGAAGCAGCAGGATTAAATGTGCTTCCCAGAAGATCTTGTAAGAAAAATGAGGAAACCACATGTAAATCCTATGTGATAACACAGGAGTCATCATAATGATTCATTGGAAAATCACTTGCCTTCATCTCTCTTATACCTCTTTATGCCTTCCCCTGGGAGGCCACACCAGGAGGACACCACAGTTTTGAAATCTAGACTGTATTTAATGTCAGTTAAATTATGGCTCATATGCCATCTTTATCTGGCTGTCCATAAGATTATTATTGTAAAACAAAATTCTCCCAGTGTTTCATACAGCACATCCTGTCCTTGATTGTTTTACTGGTATCAGTACCAGTTGCTGAACTCTGTCTAGATCACTACAGTCAGAGGCTGGGTCTCCACAAAGCCTCTAAAAGCGGTCATGGGCACCTTTTAAATTTACAATAATAGCAGAAAAATCTTTTCACATTTGAATGAGGCTGTTCTCTTCTTCCTTATTTTGTACAAGGAGGTCTTAACACTTCACAAGAGCTCATGTGGAGGTAATGGTAATAGAAATAAATAAGGGTCAGGCTGGTCATCAGAGCTGAAAGAATATGCCAGAATTCTAACTGGTTGACATGCAAAACATATCAAAATAGAGACAAATTGAAGTGGTCTTTACAATACATAATTTGCATGACTTCTTTTTTTCCACATTGAGAAAAGATAGAAGATAGAAAATACTAATAATTTCTCCCATTATAAAAATCACAGGCAGCCCTCTGGTGATGTAAGCCTCTAAAATAGTTATAATTATTGATAATTAAAATAATTTGCTAGTAATCTGCCTGTCAATTTCTTACAGTCAGGAATTGATTACTTCCTAAAAAAAAAGTCACAGCTGCTTTATTTTTTTCCTTTTTGTGTGACATTCTGAAATATTTAGAAAGTATAAATTAAAACAAAATATAATCATAAATATAAAAGTAAAATAATTTCAAAGATCAACAACGTCATGTCACCAACCTGAGTGGAAAAATATTTCTTTAGTAAAGACTTCCACCAGAAATCTGGTAATATTCTAATCTTAATTTTTACTGATGTCTGGCTGTTCAAGATTAATTTCCATTTGTATTTGCTTTTGTGCTTGAATGGTGGTGCTTAATTTGATCAAATTTTAACCCTTTCTTATGTTTTAAAAAATGTATTAAAAATAAATATGAATAATAATGTAGTGGCATTACAGTATTTCTGTAAACATAATTTTTCCAAGTGACTTTTAACTTCACTAAATTTAGATGAATAAATCAAACTATAAAAGCATTGTTTTTTAGTAACACCTCAACCCATGAAAAATACCTTGTAAAGTGACATAAGTCTCAGAGATAGTCAACTAAATGAGTTGTCATTTACTAAGTGGAATAATAAAGGTGAGGCGACCTCCCAAAGAAACTACAGACTGTTGATGTTAACAACTTATTTGGGAATTAATATTCTGAAATCAGAATATCTGTCACTTTCTGGATGCTGTAGTCCAGGATGGATGGAGCTCTGAGCAACCTGTTCTAGTGGATGATGTCCTGGCCATGACAATGTTGCTGGATGGTCTTTAAGGTCACTTCCAACCCAAACCATTCTATGATGCAATGGTCCAGTGGCACTGATTCTTTTCTATTTTGCTGTCATGTCAAGCCTGGTCCTTGGCAATTTGCAGCTTATAAATGATGTGTTAAATTTCAAACACTGCCTAAATTTAAACCAGAATGATGGTAAACAATCTCCAAGACAAATGCAAGCCCCCATTACTTGAATTTTTAATTGAATTCTACGGAATGGATTTTGATACATTTCTGAATGTTGTCAATGATCAAAAAGTTGAGGAGGCACCACTTAAAACTGCCACAGCAGATACCACCTGTGGCAACTTGTGTTTTAATTGACAAAGGTTTAGCATTTACTGAAATAAAGAACACTGAGATATCCTACTGTCCTCTGATACTGCAGAAGTCCTCCAGGAAACATTTTTTGCTCTGTGTCAAAATATAATCATGCAAATGCAAATGACATTGCAATAGCTGGATTACAATGACATTTCTGACAGGAAAAGCAGGGTAAGAATGTGTATCCATATATTCATTCATTACTCTTAGAATATTCTCCAACATCAAGCAATCCTTGGTAAAGAACTTCCTGAGCAAGAAGTGGTATTTTTTTAGTAACTATGTAAAGGTGGTTTTACAAATGTCTATATGAATATGAAGACACATAAAATGTAAAGTGAGATTCAAAGCTTGCACCATTTCTAGTTTTATAAACTCTTTGAGGTTACAGCTGAGTGCATCTAAATCTGAGACAACATCTTTAATGGCCTAATTAATGACAGAGAAGAGTGGGACAATTACAAAAATAGAACTCTAATCTAGGCAGAGTCACAGCCTCTTTGCCAGGTTCTCTATCAAAGGTAGTTTTTTCCCCTTTTTTCCGCAAAACAGAACCAATCCTCAACCCAAGAGGTTCTACTGAGGCAGGTGCCTGCACATTTATACCACCTGCCCCCATAATTTCTCTGAAGTGTGTACCACCTGGGGAGCTCCTTCAAAATTTGTTCAATTTTGATATTTTTATTTGCCCTAATGAGATATAAAGCATTTTCCAAAGTACCCTACTGTTTGGTTTGGGTTTTTTCCCATAGAAACACAGCTGCCTTTGGAGATGTGAAACAGTTCTTTTGGCAGCAGGTAACAGGAGTTGGATAAGAGTAAGAGCTGTGTCCATTCTACAATAAAAAAAAGGATAAGAAGTCCTAAGATGTAAATTTGGTCAAGGTATTTGGACTAAGGTACTACTAATAGGCAAAATGCTCTGAATTTTTTGCATTTATTTACAAATACCTTCCAGATATGCTTCTGCAGAAAAGACTAACTGGCTTTCTTGCCAACCAATTTTTAATACAGAGGAAGATACTAAAGTCATCCTTGGATCATCTTTGCTGGCTTAAATAAAATTCAAAGAAGAGATGAATTTTGATTTGTCTTCAATTAAAAAAGAAAAATCAACCAAACTATATTTCAAAATTAATTATTCCACCTAGAATTTATAAAGGAAACATTTTATATATGAGAAATACATATTTATCATTCTGTTTTTTCTTGACATCAGGTGTGACTGAGAACTGTTGGTTACAGTAAAAAAATGTGGAATCTAGACTAGACTGATAGACTACGTCATTGAAAACATAATAGGAGAGAAAAAATGTAATTCTATAGACTTTAAACTGGTCAAGGAATACTTTTAGGGCTTTTATCTAAGGTAAAAATGTGTGAAATTCAATTGCTGAATCTAAAATTCCTGTGAGGACACTCAGAATAAAAAAAATTATTCTGAAATCACTATAGTTTCTTGATCCATCAACTACATTTATTATAATGTTAATATATAATATTATATACAGATTATATTATACATAAATATATATATATATAATATCACAAACATTAATATTCTGACTAAACTATTTAAATGTACCTAATCAAAACTTTTTTGTGATACTTTTTTTACATTGCTATCTTTTGAGGACAAATTAGTACAATATCATTTAAAAATCAGCATTTTTGGCAGAACAGAAATGTGCACATTTGTTGTGTCCTGTTGCATATCTTTCTGCTGACAGACTGTGGCATCTAAATGATGCAGGTGGGATTTTTTAAAAGCAGACTTAGGTTTCTACCACTTTCTACTGAATTTTGACTGCATTCTGGGTACTTGCCCTGCATCTACCATATCAGTTTCCTGCTCACGCCACACTTCTCCAGGCAGGTACCAGAAGTACTACAGAGCTCTTGCCTACCACTGGTTTTCCATGGTGAAAACTCCAGAAGGAAAAGCATAAATCAGTTTGTACATAACAGATTAATTTGCAGTGGATTGGTTACTCCCATTTTTCTTGTTCCTGTCAGAGAAAGAAAGCTCTTTAAGGGGGTGGGCTGGCAAATTTGACTTTGGGGTTCAGTTCCTTTCAAGGTGTTGGAAACCCTTGTCCAAAAAACCCAACCATGCAGGTTTGTACCACTTGAGTGCCCCTGAATACTCTTTGATTGAAGGAAAACTAATACACACATTAAAAAATAAGAATTTTATGCATAAAAATCTTGGGAATCAATTTCCATATACCGTCCCACTGAGCAATGTGTCATTACTGAATTCTCATAAAGATACATGCTGAGCTATTTACAGGATGAACCACAGTAATTAGCTCTATCTGTTGTAATTAGGAGTCAGTCAGTATGTCATCTGAGATAATTATGTTGCAATACAGATAATTTTCCTGAACAGTAGATACTGCATGGAATTATTTGTCTACTAGTATGGTGATACTTCTCCAGATAAAAATTTCAATGATTACTGGGAGAATAAGATGTTACAATGACTGATAAAAACTTCATCAAATTTATTTAATTTTGACATTGCTTCTATTATTCATATGATTGCAATAATTCTACCTTGGATTTATGTTTTTATGGTTTTGTTAAAGAAACACAGTTGTGGTATTTAAGCAATAAGAAGAATGAAAATTCATGTCTTTGTAGAACTTCACTGAAGTCAGCACAAATAGAACAAGCTTGACGTTTTTCAATTTTCTTATTTCAAATAAACTTTGTTTGTTGTAGTATTAGGAAACATCACCAATGAAAAATCAGTTTGAAAATAAAAATTGTTTGCATGGCCATCATAGTCCATCATAGGTTCTTGTTGAAGGACTAATGAAGATTTTGCATGTAATATGACTTTATTAGACCTCTCACACACTAAAACATCTATTTGCATGAAAATCAGATAAATGACTGTAGCAGGTTGACCCTGATTGGACACCAGACATGCACCAAAGCCTCTCCATCACTCCCCTCCACAGCCAGACAGAGGAGAGAAGAAAATATAACAAAGGGTTTATGGGCTGAGATAAGGACAGAGAGATATCACCCACCAGATACCATCACAGGCAAAACAGGCTCAAATTAGAGATATTAGTTGAATTTATTGCTAGCAAAATCAGAGCAGAATAATGAGAAGTAAAAACAGACCTTAACTCCTTTCCCCCCACCCCTTCCTCCTGCCCAGCTCTACCTCCTACCCCAATGGTGCAGGGGGGTGGGATGGGGGTTTTGGTCAGTCCCTCATCCCTGGTTTCTCCCCCTGCTCAGGGAGAGAAGTCCATCCCCTGATCCAGCACAAGGTCCCTCCCATGGGAGAGAGTTCTGCAGGAACTTCTCCAATGTGATTCCCATGAGTAACAGTTCTCTGCCAACTGCTGCAATGTGGGTCACTCTTCCACAGGGTACAGTGCTTCAGGGACAGGCTGCTCCAGTGTGGGTCCCCCATGGGGCCACAAGTCCTACCAGAAATCCCACTCCAGTGTGAGCTCCTCTCCCCATGGATCTGCAGGCTCCGTCAGGAGCCCATTCCACCCCAGGCCTCCCACCGGATCACAGCCTCCTCCCAGGCATCCACCTGGGCATGGATCCAGGACACTCATCCAGTGTGGGTCTCCTCCTTGGGGTCCAGGTGGATCTCTGCATTTCTATGGTCCTTCATGGGGTGCAGGGGCCCAGCTGGCCCACCATGGTCTGCATCAGGAGCTGCAGAGGAATCTCAGCTCTGGCACCCAAAGCACGTCCTCCCCTGCCTTCTCCACTGACCTAGGTGTCTCCAGAGCTGTTCCTCTTCCAGGTTCTCACCTTGCTTTTCTTTGGCCACAGTTACACTTGTGCAACAACTTTTTTTTTTCTTCTTAAATCCATTATCACAGAGGTGTTACCACCATTTCTAGTCTGTCCAGCCTTGACCAGTGGTACATTCATCCTGGAGCCACCAGGGATTGTTTCTGCTGAACATGGATATCATGAGGACACTGTGAGCTGGAAGAAGGATTGTCTCATGAGAAAATTCTGATCTGTGGCCTCCCTTGTGGGCTTTGACCTAGGCTCAGCCTACTAACAGAGTTAATGCAGAAATAGTTCTGCTTTTATTCATCTGGGCTGTCAAGTCCCTGGCTGATGGTGGCAGACTTGTTTGGAACACAGTTTATTTTCATCGAGACTCTCCCTGACTACTCTGAATTAGGAGTTCCTGGTTCCAAAGCCAAAAGGCTTTTCCTCCTGCCAGCAGTCAGCACTTTAAATTAAACATTTCTGGTTCGATTTCCAGCTGGTGAAGAAAGACACCTGTGGCAGAATTCAGGACTTAAAAATAAGACAATTATTGCAGCAGCACATTGTCATAGCCCAGCTGAATTAGATGGCTGTGTCTGTGGCAAACATGAAGCCCTTCTTACAGGGGGATCAAGGAAACTTGAGGTGTGGACAAGAAAATGCCGAGGTCTCCAATGAATTAATGAAGAACAAAGGTAGAAGTTATGTACCTTTGTGTACTTCTGGATGTTCAGTGATGAGGTCTGCAACCAACTGCTCAACAAGAAAGAAGGCAGCAATTGGCACCTCTTCTTTTAATAGCCAAGCAATGGCCAATGTATGATGGCATGAAACAGGAGGTTCTGTTTCTGAAGTGGCGTCTGGCTAGGAAAGCATGAGTCTTCATCCCAGCTTCATCCCAGCATGAGCTTCATCCCACGTATTAGACTATCCCAAACAAGCAAGATTTTTTTTAAGACAATTATACAGAGAAGAGATTCCAGTACGAGCTACCTCCCTTTAGTTTTAACCACTCTTTCACCAATAAGGAATCACAACTGAGAAAAGACCTAAGTGAAAAAAAAGAGTTTGGTAAGAAACAAAAAGGCAACAGCCAAGATAACAGCAATGGTACAAAGGTGTTGAATCCCATGGAATCCCTGGGAATGAAGAAAACGAGATGTTGGCCTCTGTAGAAGCCAAATGCAAGATGGTGGAGAAGTCTTCTCCAAACTATGTGGTGGAGAGAAAAGTGATAGGAAAAACAACACAGCAACTGAGCCTCTGCAATTACAGGACCCCCTGTTGACCTAGAAAACAACAGAGGCAAACCTGAAAACCTAGAATAACTATTTTTTTGTCCAAAAACAAGAGTCAGTGCTGCCTCCTCCACGCCACCTGACAGGGGATCTCCTGGTGGTGGTGGTCCCATTGGCTGGAACTGGGGCAACAGCTAAAAAACGTGTGGAAAGAAGAGTCTGACATCCCAGCATAGCTGTCCTGAGTGGCAGTAGCAAAAAGGTCCAAAGAAAATATCTTCCTCAACTCCAGGAACAGAGTTGCCATGGCAACAGTGGCCAAAAAGGTGTTATGAAATTCTCCAAAGCCCAAAAGAAAACCTCTGCCTCTCACTGCCTGGGCTCGAAGAACCCGCTCCAGGCTACTATTTTGGCAGCCCAGAGAGATTCTAAAGAGGATTTGCCTCCACTTTGAAGACTGGAGGGAACAAAAAGAGGGCTCTGTGTGAGTGTTCCCTGTCTCTCAAATGGACTCCAGACTACTCAGTGTGAAAAACCCCAGATCTGCTTTCAGACCCTGGGTCTCAATGGGACAGTGATAGTCTTGAGCAGGTTGGCACAAAGATGTGGAAAACAATACATATTTTTTATGGGTTATCCAGGACAAAGATTCAAAAGGTTAGAAGAAGCCAGACAAGAAAATATATATCTCTCCCTTTTGGGCAGGGCTTTGAACAGGAAATATGAATTTCTCTTCTCGCTCTACTTGTCTCTATGTATATTTATCCAGTTTCAGTATAATTTTAAATCTGCTTCCTCTGTATCTTGGACATTGTGACACTCCTCTATGGTAAGAGAGGTTCAGATCCAAAACTAATATGCTTTGGATACTGAAGACTTCTCCATAAGTCTATTGTGAAATAAGGTGAGAAACTTTTCTGTGCTTCGTCAGTCATCGCTTGAGAAAAAATGATTATTCTCTGCATCTTATGGGAAATTTGCATTTAGGTGTGTCTCTGCACAAGACTGAATTGCCACAAAGCTTAAAACCAGTCAAACTTGTAAAATTCTATGCGACAAAGCCAAGCTCTAATAAACAATCTTTACGTTGATGAACTCAGCCAGGAGTAGTAGAGCATGAAAGGGGATGTTGAGTACTTAGCAGAAAGGTAATACTGCCTCTAAGTAGAATTATTTCTGTAGCAGGAAAAAGTTTTAAAAAATCTATTCCATTAACAAAAAGGCACATACGCTGAGGAATTTTATCTGTGCCTTCTAGAACGGGATTTTTGCAATGTTATATTAATGGACACAGAGGCATATATCCCATAGGCCTGCTTTTAGCTTTTAAATACACTTTTGTAAGAAAAGTGGAGAAACAAATTATTTTTTTAAACTACATACAATAGCCTATAAATCACATAGTATCCTTATTACATTGTTTTGCTGATTGACTTTATGGATAAGCTACTCTCAGTTTGGTCTAAAATAAAAACTGATAAATATTTTGGTTAAAAAGTAAAAAAAAAAAAAAAAAAAAAATTGGTGGGGATATTATTTGTAATTTATTGTTAGGTCTGACAGATGGTTCCCAGGTATTCAGCTGTATCCTGTCACCCTGACAGGAATGTATTTTGTGTTAGCCTTGAATTTTCCTTTTTGAACCCAGTGAGAATTTCCAGTAAAATCACATCCTACTAGAGAGCAGAGTAACATTTATCACATCCCCTGTGCTTAAGTGGCCTTTGAGGAAATTTACTGACCTTGTCTGGGTGTCTTTTGGGTTCAATTTGTGGCAAAATAAACTCAAATTTCTTTAGGATTCTCATGAAGAGCTGCGCCTCATACTGTTACTGTTTTCTTTCCATCACCTTCGAATGTGGTGCTTGATACTGATTAATTGCCTCTCTTTTCTTTTTACCAGGTGCATTTTCCAGGTCTCATCGCTGATAACAGATGCCACTATCTGTGTTTTTAAAATTTTTTGTGATGCTGAGTTAACTGTTTCTGGCCTAAACCCCTCATAGGCTAAATCTTATCTCAGAATTTAGCAGAGCCTGTGCTGCACATGTGACTGAGGGCTGGGCCATGAAGGCTCATTTAGGTCATTCCCTCTATAGAATATCACTTTTCACCCCACAGGAGTGGGATTAATTTAGTAAGACAAAAATGTTGTATTGATGCAGGCAGTGTATGGATCAAACTTATAAAACACAGTGAAATTGTAGCTGCATTGGCATGATTCCAATCCTCATATAGTCACACCACAAACATTTACAGTACATGCATGGTATTTTTTACTTCCACCTGTTTCCTTCAGTGTTATACTCAGAGGGGGTCTGAAATTGATTCCAGCCAACTTACAGTGTTTCTGGGGCAAAAAAATCCAAATATTTGTTAAATGTGTGCTATTTCTTTTCAATTACTGAATAATGTTCATTAATCTGAATCTACAAACTATGCATAAAATTGAAAATTAATCTTCAGATATATTATCATAATGTCAAGATTCCTTTTAACACAGAAACATGAACTGTATAATGATGTACCTTTATTAAAAAAAATTAGTTAATCTGAGATAGAGATTGCAATAGACACACAGGGAAAATAATCTGCATTCTCCAAATCCTATCTGTAACATGTCCTGATGGGATTTTCCCTCCTATTTTTTTCATTTTCTTTGCTGAAATTAATGCAGTACACTATATTATTGAAAACAATCATTGTAAAAGATGCTAATTTTTTCCCCACCTAGTGTTGTTTCATTTACTGTGTCACTGGCACCAACTTCTCTATTAATGACTCTCAATCTGTTGACCTTGATGGAGTTATTGATTGGCAAAGTTATTTTGAGATATCTGATTTTGTGGCACTAACAGACTGGAACCTGGTAAACATGTTTTACCCTTTCCTTTTGTGAAACATAAGGTTGTCTAAAAAGAAAAGTACCGATCCCCCAAATAATTATATTTCATACATATTCTGTCCTGAAAAGTGGAATTAGAAATACCTTGTCTATCCTTTTAACAACTTCTAGACAAATCTACCCCGTTTAGAGAGAAGGAGGTTTCAGTTATTATTTGTAAATGTGATGCCTGGAAATTGGCCTGCAGTCTGAATCCAGGCTCAGGAACAAAAGACATTTTGCCGTGGAAGCTTAAAGCAGCATCTCAGTCCTTTGATATCCACCCCTCCAAAATTCTGCAAGACTTGTATGTCCAATTCATTTTGGCTATTTGAAAACCACCAGGCCGTAATGATTAAACTAATGATATGAATGATATGGGTACTAAAGTAGCTCTCTCCCAGAGATGTTTTGTCTATTCAGTGCTAACAGAAATGATATTTAGTATGTTTGGTTAGGTCAGCTGGGCCATGATAAAGAAAATATTTACAAAGATGTCATTTGATGAGCAGGCGGTTTGGTTCTTTTGGGGTTTAGGTTTTGTTTGAGTTTTGACTGGGGGGAAGGTGCTGTTGGCCTCTTGCTTGTGTTGTGTTTTGTTTTTTGTAATTTTGTTTTGTTGTTTTCTTCTTTTCTATTTTAAAAGGCTCCTATCACTGGAATTATTAATTGAAAACAATACTAGAGGTGGCTCTGTGGTATTTCCCCTGAGCGAGGAATCAAGATAAATTTATCAAGCTTTGTGAGAACAGGATTTGGGGATAGTGGCTGCTTCAAATATGAGTTAGTCTCTTGTTTCTTCTGGGAGAATGAAGAGAGCTTTTGAAATCCTACCTGGTAAAGACCATATATTTTTATTATATTATCTCAAATAATGAATGTATTTTCTGAGAAGCTAACAGAGTGTCATCACTGTCTCATTTGTGGTTACAGAATTTACCCCTGTGTATCCACAAGACTTATTTTAAACCTTTTTTCACTTCCCACATTATTATTCTGTGGAATGAGGCTACAAAAATTAAGAATGGAATTTACCCCATTCTGATGCTGATAAAAAACAGACACCTTTTCTTTTTTTACACCTCTTTCCAACTGTGTGTGTTTCTTTTCACATATAATAGATTATTTAAACTCCGTAGATGCTCTGGGAACAGTTGGATGCAGGAACAAGACAATGGAGGGGATGGAGATATTTGTATTTCATGTCAGGAAATACCAGCTTTTCTGCAGAAAATGGAAATATGGGAGGAAGGTAGACTATCCCATTCCAGCAGTCACTTGTAACCTTACCTAAATTTTATGGTTAGATTTGTTGAAAATTCATCAGAAAGTAAATACCAAAAATTACTGCTTTAGCCAAGTCACCACAAAGATTCAGAAATATCAAACTTTTGGAAGATATGTCAGGGATCCAGTACTCAAAGTTCAAATACAAATTCAAATGCAGCGTAGACTGGGAGCCCCATGGGGCTCTGTCAAGAGGGGACTTGGGATTTTTTGGCCTGTTAAGAGAGTTATGACATTAGTTGCCTGAATGGATGCCAATGTGAGGCTGGGTTAAACTGTTTCTTAACAAGGTTAAGCTGTACAGTCCATGACAGAACATTTGGAGATCTGGTTTGGGATTTTTCCTCGAAAGCTGAAGAGTTCTGGCAAGTCTAAAAGAGTATTTTCTTGCCCTCAAAAGTGAAATTACCTGCTATTGCATTAGGAGATTGGTGTCTCTGCAAGTTATGCAAATGTATTCCTCATCTGCAACAAGGAATTTACAGTATAAAACCAGACCTTGCAACTGTTTTCTGTCAAGAGTCTGAATCAAAAGTCTGGGCACCAAAATTTGCATTTGATCTCTGCAAATCAGAATCACATCTGTCTCCAACCTTTGCTAGTTGCCAGCAGGGTAACTTACTTGAGGTCTGACAAGGTAAAATTTGAATTAACTCAGCTTCTGAATCTTCTTGATGTCTCTCCACTGCAGTTTGTCATTCCTGCATAGTTCTGATTTTCCCTGAGGAATGTCAAAATCCAATGGACCTTAGACAGAGGCAGTAATGGATCGACATATAACATTTCTCTCAACATAGTTTTTAAGTTCTGAATAAGAATTCCAACCCAACAGTTTCTGACCAGAGAGAATAGAAAACATTAGAAGTAATTAACATATTGGTTTTGTTTAAATCAAAGCTTTTTGAAAGAAAAATAAAGTTGTAGAAAATTCTTCTCTCCAATAGTATTAACAAATATAAGAAAATTGAGGCTGTTATGGGAACAGAAATCAAGCATCAGAAGGAGAAACATACAGACAATGAGGTGAAAGAATAAAGAAATAAACTCCTAGGCACATTTTGAAGTACTTATATTTGTAACTTCCCAGCTATACTGCATGTTATATGACTGAACAACTTTAATTTTGACTGCTGATCAGTGCAGTGGCATGTTCAGTTTTATACCACAATCAGGCAATCCTAAGTCAGATGCACTAGCATGAACAATGGCATAAAAAGCCTGTTAATATATCAATTATTATAGTGCCTCAGACTGTGAAACTTTACATAGAATTAATTATCACCATGTTAATGAGTGGTGTAATGATAAATACAGAGCGGGTAATTTCATTTGTTCAGTACATTTGAGGAGTTAGGTATTCATTATAGTGTTAAAATTAGGAGTGAATAACCTCAATTCTCCCACAGTTTTTAACATTCACACTATTAATGCTAGCACTGCACTGCACTGTGGATGCAAACAAGCTGCTCATTAACAGAAATTAGCTGTGTCTCTGTTCCACTTTGTCTTAAGGTGTCTGAGAAGACTGCCGTTGTTTTCTGCCATTTCTGTATGGAGGAAGAAATTTTTCATTGCCTAAATATTTGAGAAAAACACTCAGAGTGGCATATTCACAGTTTCTTGACCCCTCCTTCAATCTTTGATGCTTACAAACCATCATACTTGGGAAAAAATAGCAGCCTGACTCTAGAAATGCCTTATATTCAGTAGCCATGGGCCTGCTGCTCTAATTATTGTTTTCAGTACCCAAGATCCAGTTTACAAAGTCAGCTCCAGCAGATTACAGGCAGTGGAGCCTCAGTAATGAGAAGGTAAAGCAACATTTCATGGCAACCCAAAGATAGATCTGACTTCATACACTGATATTCATAGATCTGATATTCATACACCGACTTTTGAACAGCATGCTTGGTATTTAGCGAGGCCAGACCAAGAAAATAAAGGTTAGAACTGCTGGGGTTGGGAGATGAGAGTCCCATTGGGAATGAGCACCTCGGGGGTCATAAAGGAAGGGATAATCTGGAAAAGATTTGTTCTTTGAAAACAAAGTGAGCTGGTTGCTCAGCCCTTGCCCAGGTTCTCTGCTCCATCTTGAGTCTCCTTGTTTTCTCAAATTGTTTGATTCCAATGCTTTGTACCTTGTTTCACAGCCAGTTTTGTATGTGTATTCTATGTTTGCTACATATCTGATTTTGGTGACTGAATGCAAAAATAAATGCACGGATGAACACGATGCATAAGCTTCTCCTCAGAAAAGACTTTTTCAGCATTTCAGCTGCTTCCTCTCAATACAAACCTTTATTTTTTTTTTATTATACATTTTATAAACTCTCATACTTTTCCACATTGGCTTACATATCAGTATTCCACTCTGGGGAACTTTTTGTGGAACTTTTCTATGAATAAGACTAACTTAGCTGCTGTGTCTACTTCTACATGTAACTCTGATTTGCTTATTATTAGTAGGCAGACTCCAGCCCTTTGTGCATTTTGTTGCTTAATTTTGTTTCACACCTGAGACATTTTGAGAGTCTTTAAACCACGACTGTTCTGCATGATCCCTTCCCAGGATGACTTATTACAATGAAACTTTTCTGTCATAACCAGCACTTTAAAAGCCAGATTTTGCTATGATTTCACTGCAGTCTTATAAATGATTATGCAACTGATAATCTCTTAGTGTCAACAGGTCATTTCCCTAAATAGATTTCAGTTTATAACATATAAAATCAAACAGCATGTTTCATTTGTTTTTCTGCCTGATTGATGTTCCCCATGCAGCTTGAATATGTGCACCTGGATGGTGGTGTTTCAGCCTGCTCTTGACAGCAATTGAAATATTTTATATATCTGACTTTCAAGAACATCATTAAATACTTCAGCATTACTTTAAGAATGAGGAAAAAAGGAACTCTAGGAATGGTAGGGCCAGTGAGTGCAACTTTTGTGTTTAAATGGCCTGAGATTCATATGAACTTCCAGTAGCAGGAGGAAAATCCTGTGTGACAATACTGAATTGGGAAGAGCTGTTGACTCCCTCAAAGGCAGAAAGACCCCACAGAGAGACCTGGACAATCAGAGAGGACTGGGCAATCACCAGTCGTATTAAATTTAACTAAGTCCTGGATTCTGCATCTGAGATGGTGTAACCCTGAATATTCAGGCTGGAGAATGAAGGGCTGGAAAGCTGTGCTCTGGAGAGGAACCTGAGGGTCCTGGCTGATGGCAGGCTGGATATGAATCAGAAGTGTCCTGGCAGCCAGGAGGGCCAACCCTGTCCTGGGGGGCATCAGGCACAGCATCAGCTGGGCGAGGGAGGGGATTGTCCCCTCTGCTCTGCACTGGGGAGATCTCACCTTAAATGTTGTGTTGGGCATCAAATTATAAAAAAGATGTGATGCCATTAGAACACTGAAGGTGAAGGATCTGGAGGGGACATGACTAGAGGCTGTGGTCACATGGCATGTCCAGCCTGGAGAAGAGGAAATTGAGGAGAGACCTTATAGCAATCTGCAGCTTCCTCAGGAGGGGAAGTGGAAGATCACGTCTTCTACTTAGTGGCCAATGAGAGGGCCCAACAGAACAACATGAAACTGTGTCAAGGGAGGTTTAGGCTGGATATCAGGAAAAGATTCTTCACCCAGAGGGTGGCTGGCCACTGGAACAGGGTCCCCAGGGCAGTGTCACAGCCCCAACTTGTCTAAGTTCAAAAGGTGTTTGTACAATGCTCTCAGGTACATGATGTGACTCTTGGGATATCTGTGATGGACCGTGAGCTGGACTCCAATGATCCTGGTTGGTGTCTTCCAACTCAGGATATTCTATGATTCCATGGTTACAAGGGATAGCTTAATCTGAACTGATAATCATAGAAGAAAGAAATCAATGGCTCCCTTTAAATATTCTCAACTGAAGTCTCTTCTGTTTCTCAAAATTAGCAAAGGTTCATATGCCTGTACCTTCAAAGAAGCAGAGAAAAACATAGTAAGGAGCACTGAAGCTGACAGTGGTTTTGTCAGATGACTGTTTGCTGTGGAGCATTATCACCTTCTCCATGTCCCACTCAAACCACCTTTCAGTTCAGCTGTATTCAGTTTAACTATTTGGGAACAGGTTGTAGCATTACATGAAGAGGGGTACAAAACTATTTCCTCAAGGGTTATGAGAAGTAAACACAAGGCTGATTGTCTAAACTCAAGGATGGGGTTATGTTGATATTAATACAATATTAATGAAATGAGCAATTTATACCCTTTGAGAAATGGTTTTACAACTTCACCTATTTGTACATCTTTATATATATATATTGAGATATATATATTAAAATACACATCCAATGAAGGTTTTCATATATCATATAAATATATAACATAACTTTTTTTAAAAACTGGGTTGAGGCAGAGGAGCTTAATGCTTAATGAGCAATTATCCTCTTTTTATGGCTCATCTCCAGCACTGTGCTCAGTTTGCTATGTTCAGCCCTCTTTCGGTGGTCTGGATGAATAAAATTTTCCCTGCTTTTTTGTAATAAAATGATGAGTTTTATTACTGAACTAGCCTGAATACATTGGTAACAGAGTCGGTCACTCTTGTTTCTATAATTGGCAGCATGGCAGAACTCTGATGAAAGACAAAAAAATTGCTGAAAAATATGAAAAAGGAAGAAAAAGCAAAAAAAGTCCACACATGGTCTAAGTGCATGGAAGCACTTGCACATATTTTTAAGATGCACATAACAAAGATATTAATAGAAACTATTTGGAAAAATGGACTGTAGAACCAAACGGCTGAGAGTAACTTTTTTCTAGAAATCACTGGTGTAACACAGTTCACCTGATGGGATAGGAGATATTATATGTATGTGAGTTGAACAATGGATATTTTTCTGAAGCCTTCAGAGCGGGTTCCATATGATTCAAAACTCCAAATACTGATCCATGTTACCTGTGTTGCTAACAGTGCCTAGGTGGGATAATTTGAAGTCACATCAGGACCAACTGTAACTACACTGTATGTTACCACAAGATTTTAAGGCATGATGCAGATTCCTTTAATCAAATCTGGCACTTTTCTGACTTTTTGCTTCCAAATTTCAATCACTATAACATTGTAGAGAGAGAAGAACTAAAGGCAATTCATTAAAAACCAAAAGACCAAAAGACAGAAATGAGAAAAAATGCAAACCTGTTTTGATAATGCAAAGGAGTCCCTGAACATTTGTTTCTTTGCAGTCCACCCGGTAATATTGGGATTTTATTCCAATATTTAGTAACATAAAATAATAATTTAGCCTTCTAAGAACATGGAGTCAGATTCATTCATTCCTCCCATCGACAGGAGACCTTAAAAACACCACACACCAGGAAGTAAGTTCAGACAGGATCAGGTGCAGAAATAAACCACAAGAAATGGTCAAGGAATGGAGATGATTTTCTTAGAGTCCAAGAGAGCCAGGCTGGGGCAGCTGAGCCCAGAGCTGGCAGAGGAGATAAGTCAGCCCTCCAAGGATGCCTGTTTGTGAACAGAGAAGAAAAACTAGTTCTGAACCACTGCACAATGTTGGCATGAAACCAAAAGTGTGCAAACTGCCCACAAATACAGCACAGCTGTAAATCAGAGAGGTTGTGAATTACCCAGCCACTTTTGCTCCTTAGGGTTTCGATCACAAAGCAAGAGAAAGGAATGAATTTAACCCTCCAAGTCAGTTCCTTCCTTCTGTGCGTGTTTGCTAGCATTTAGTAACTAAAATCCTGTCCCCTACCCTGTTTTTTTTTTTAGTATATTGACACCACTAAATGGCACAATGTGATTGTTCTGCTGTAATACCATCCTTAAGTCATTGCAATCCTGAAAGATCCAAGGAGAAACTACACTCCATTGCATATATCATGAGTCAGGGTGTTTCAGTCCAGACTAGACTGAAGTTACAGGCATAATTCTAAAAGCTGTCCCACAGTTTAAAAAACACAGAGTAGATATAACATACACATCAGACTGGCCCACTGCTTACACTACCAAAGCACTAAGAAAGATAATTCAGTGGTTTTTTGCACCATTGGTCTCAACAATAAATCTGCAGGATATCTTTTTATTAGAAGTAATATATTTCAGATAGATATTCAGAAAACATTTAAGGCTTTCATTATGTGTGTACAAGAAGCTGGGTGCTTTTGTCAACAGTGATAAGTCAAACAGCTTACAGTGAAGCAGCGTGGCAGCAACACAGAGCTGTACAAAACATTTTGCTGCATGGAAATTGTAACACTTCATGAGCAAAAAATAATGGGACTATTTACAAGAAAAGCACTCCAATCCTTGATTGACAAGGCAGCACAAAGGGAAAAATAAAATGCCATTGAAGTAGCAGATAGTGTAGAAAAAGAAGCTGTGTTCTCTGAAGAAAGACTCTGTGTGGGGTGTGTGTGTGTGTGTGTGTGTGTGTGTGTGTGTGTGTGTGTGTGTGTATCAGTTTCCGAGTGATAGAATTTTCAAATGTCCATCACTGTCTTGGAAACTAAGCTAAATATGTTACTTTGTTCTGAATTTCTGGGCTTAATGGCCTTAGTACAGGAGAAAAACTACTATGCAAGGGTGTCCATTCTCTTACCAAAAAACCCAAGAAAAACATATATCACTTCCTGCATGATGAATAGAAATCTTACATGAAGACCTCCTTGAGCAATACTTGCTTATCAGAATATATTGTTGATGTTATTACTTATAGATGAAACATTCATTGTTATCTCCCTTGATCTCTTTCATCAAGGTATTCACCTCTTCCACAACTACTTGGACTGCAAGATCTTTGGGACAGAAACTTGAGTTTCTTTATTAGGCTGCTGCCAAAGCCAGCAAGACTTCAGCTCTGAAAATATTACACTGGACAAAACATGCTGATAACATTAGGATTCTCCTACATTTTAGGTAACTCATGTCTCCATCAAGCCCTTGGCTTTCATATAAAATGTATTCTCATAAATACTTCTTTCTTTCCAGCATCTCAGAACAACCATGAATTATTGTAACTTAGCTATTCCTAGATTTTTCCCCACATTTGATAACTTCACCAACCAGCATTAGCATCTTACATGGAATAAAGCCAGTAACCTACGTGTTTGGTAAAAGGAAAATTTGTTCTTCAGCTCATTAAAGTAATTTAGTTTGGATCTGCCCCAGAAGTAGTATGATCAGAATTTAGCCTGATATACTTACTTGTCAAGGGTATTGTACATTTGGGGACAGGCTATTACAATGCAAAAAATAACACAGCCAATACCATTTGGTTTACTTGGCATTTTCCCAGTTAGCATTGATTTTCATGCAGCAGTGGCCAGTTGAAATTGCTGATGCAAGAAGTGATAATTTTCTTGATGTGGGATGAATAGAACATGTTAAATTTAGCAATAAAGTAGAAAATGATTTAGTATCTGTTATAGAAGAAAATGTTAAAATGAAGTGAAAAAAAACCCCAGTTAATGAAGAATTAACTTGTCAGAGCTGTAACTGCCTATGAATCACAAAAAGGGAATATGATCAATTCATATCAATTAATATCATATGTCATGAGTAGATGAAGCAATTGAAAAATAACATTTTTGCAATGGCCTGTGGCAAGCTTACAAAATAATCCTCTTCCTTTTCTGATGTCTTTGCCTAGGTATGTTTTGCAGTTTTCTTCTCAATTTGACAGTGTTTTTCCTGAATTTAAAATCACAATTCAAACACACCCATTGCCTGAGTAGCTTGTTGGTTTAGCTCTAAGTTTGTTTATATAAAGCTGTGAAGAATTGAGGACATAATGATAATTTCTGCATGGAGATGTTGCTTTGCTCCCATCTCACCCAACCATCATCTCGTCTTGCCCTGGCAGCACAGCCCTACTTGGCACATGTTTCATTCCACCCTTTAAACCATTCATCTCTAACTCTACACAGTATGTCCTCTTAATTTAATTTTGTTTCTAATGCATGAGAGAGATCGTTTGAGTTTCTATTTCCTACACTGGTATTTCTGGTCCTGCTGAGTGCTTTCATATTAATGGCAACCTATGGTCCAGAGTGACAGCAAGATTCCTGGCAAACACAACAGAAATCAGAAATATGCTTTAGCCTGTCTGCATCTTCTTCTGATTGCAGGTGCTCTGCAAAACATCCATGCTGTGGGACTTGCCTTTTCACTGCCAAGAACCTGCACTCTTTTCCCTAACTCTCAGTGCCCAAAGCTTCTTATAAAATAATACCTTTTCCTTCCTGAAATACCGAAATATAACCATCCTTGTTCAAACTACAGTGTAAGCCTAGGGATGCAATGATTATAACCTTCATAGTTTTTAATCCTATATATGCTAATTTATCCATGTTAATCCAAATGCAGCTTACAGAACTGTACATACCCAAACTACGCACAGAGCATGAAAAAAATATTTCTATGCAAATAATCTGTAAATAAGAAGTCTGCAGTTATTTTCTAGTTCTTCTGTGGCAAGATGGTGTTACTGTCTTCATTTTGAGAGACTTCTGTAATGTCTTCAAACACAGTCAGAGAACTCCCTGATTTAGGAAAATTTAGGGTATAAACCAGGCAAGGCAGTTTGACATCAGATGGCAATGTATATTTTTCATTAAGTAATAGTTGAAATTGCAGACAGTTCCCCAGGGCAGTGGTCACAGCACCAAGCCTGACAGAGTTCTAGAAGGTTTTGGACAACGCTCTCTTGTGATGGTGTTCACAGGGGTCTTAGGTTGAGGGAAGTGACAAGGATCTGACTCCATGTTTCAGAAGGCTTGATTTATTATTTTATGATATATATTATATTAAAACTATACTAAAAGAATAGAAGAAAGGATTTCATCAGAAGGCTAGCTAAGAATAGAATAGGAAAGAATGATAACAAAGGCTTCATCTCAGACTCTCTGTCCGAGCCAGCTGGGCTGTTGTTTGCCATTAATTAGAAACAAACACATGAGACCAATCAAAGATCCACCTGTTGCATTCCACAGCAATGGAATATATTTTGTTTATATTTTATAAACAATGTTTATAAACCAATGTTTATATTTTGTTCCTGAGGCCTCTCAGCTTCTCAGGAGGAAAAATCCTAAGGAAAGGATTTTTCATAAAAGATGTCTGTGACACTTTTGGGCACATGGAGTGACTCCTGAGGTGTCCTGTGCAAGGCCAGGAGCTGGACTCTGTGATCCTGATGGGTCCTTTCCAACTCAGCATATTCTGTGATTCTGTGGAGGGATGTGAAACAGCCTTTTAGGACAGTCCCTTCCTCAAGCTCTTACTGCTCAAAATAAAAGCAAATAGAAACCATATGACAGAATATTTCACGCTGCTATGTAATGACGGGGAAAGGTTTCTCCAGTGATCTACTGTTTAAAATGGAATTCTCCAGCTAATTTTCATAGATCAGATAAATGTTCTGTTCCTTGGCTTCCCCATCTGGAATAGCAGTGCATACCTTTCTCACTGGGGAACTATGCACTTTAATTAATCAACAATTGTAGATTGCTATATAGAGCGGAGCAAACAATCTGGAGTGAACAGTTTATTCAATGAATTCAGCCTGCTTGCTGAAAATCCTCAAGCAGATGGTGTTGCCATCAACTGCAGAGGAAAAGAGAGAAATATCACCCCAGTCTGACTATTTCTGATTTGTTTTATTTCACTTACATAATCTTTAGCCCCAGGGAAATATTTCTCAAGGATGAGGAACCTTTTCTTTACAACAGTCTAAGAGCTGTCTCTGAAAATCCAGTGCCCATGGGACCACTGGAGCTCCCTCTGCTCAATTCCCAAGGAGCTAGGTGGAGGGGCTTTCCATATGCAGTTTGAATGATGGAAGACCACAGGGAACTGTTCCCACTTGAGGGAAGATTTTTACCATATCTGGAAAGCCTTTTTAGCCATCTTGTCTTGGCTGAATTCTTCTGATAATTGGATAGCCTTGCCTTGACATCAGGAACTAAAATGTATATTTTCAAGGATAACAGAAAGATAGCAATCCAGAATGATTTTTGCTTTGAAATATTGAAAAAAAAATTGTCTTGCAGTTTGACAGTGATGTACCACAAAAATTCAGTTACTCTAGAGAACAGAATTGTTTTTTTATCTTAAGATTCAACTTTTTTCAATTTATTTTGCTTTATTTTTTTATATGTATTCCCATGGAGACTAAATTAGGGTTTAAATGAATTTTTTGATAGATATTTTATAAAATACAATGTTGTGCTATCCACTGCATAACAGCCAAGATATCAAAATTATGACTGTGAATTAGGCTATATAGATTGTAGCAGGAGCTGCAATTAATAGCCTTTAGGGCCCACTCACACAGTATTTGACAGCCAATGGTCAGTGTGATGATATGGGCTGTTATTCAATCTCTAGTCACACAGCAAGTAGACAAAATGTTAGCCTAAAACTAGATGTAATAAAGGATTTTGCTGCTGAATCAGAACTTAGATGGCTTTAATTTTCTAAGTCCCAAGGTGAATTGCCTGTCTTTACCTTTTTGCTTTTTTTCTTTTTCTTGTTTACAGTTTTAGAAGTACCTCAAACACACAGAAGTCCTTATGCTTGATATATGAAGCCTGGGAAACCTACTTTTGGGTCTTGGTTTCTCTTCAGCAGCAAAGAACTCCCCAAATCATTTTTTAAAGTAAATCCTGAGACTTTTTTGTGTATCAGCTCCTGATAATAAAGTAGAAACATTCTTTACTGTTCCTACTTGACTGGGAGTTACATTAGAGATCATTACATGCTTAGTGCCTATGGTGACACATGTTACATTGAGATATAATTGAGATTAAGAGTGAATATTCCTAAGCAAATGGCAAGGCAAACATGCTTATTTGGGTTGCAGATCGGAGAAGAAGTTAGTTAAGGACAGGTCAGTGAAAAATAAGACTTGGAAATGTGTTTGGACCTGAAGTTCTTCCTCACAAGCCATCTGTAAAGGAGAGGCTTATTAGTAATAAACATCATTAGCAATTATGAGTGAAAGTAAACAGATGTTTTGCTTCACAGATTGCTTGAAAATAAAGGCCTCGCAGCCAAACACCATTGTTTATTTAAAGAAAGATAGAAAGGAATTTAATGAAGGTATGTATGCTGTCTTTCCTGGTCAATGCCACATATCTTACCAGAGCTTTGTGTAGAACAAGTATAAAATACAGTCTGATGAAAATTTTACTTATAAGAGTAAGATGCCATGGAGCTGTTTTTTTAAAAGTTACTTATATTTTTATACTGAAAATTATACTATAATAGGTCACAGCTTTCCAACTGAGGCCCTTTTCTACAGAAATTCCCTGAATTCTGACAGACTATGAATACATTAGGACCATGTTATAGAAGGTTTTAAAATGTGTCTTGATTTGCCCCTTTAAAACTCCTGATGAAGTGTATTTGATTAGTCTAAATGAAGCAAAAGGAAACTTTTGTTCTTTATTGATTTTTGAAAGATTTAGTCCAACACCACTGTCTCTAGAAAAAAAAAAACAATACAAGAAATTAGAATGTCTGGTTTTCTGCACAGTCACATCATACTTAACAAAAATTAATTCCTTGCAACCAGAGTCTACCACCTTATCCTCATTTTGGCCAGGACAGGGTTAATTCTTTTTCAGTAGTTGGGAAGGGTTTCAGCATTTTCCCTCTCACACTGCTGGCAATGGTGGCAAATACCCCAGACACAGAGGTGAAAGCTGATTTAACAGAAAATCCGGCACAATATCCAATTGTTCGTTCCTGTCCATGAGAAACAGAGAAAACAATCTTTAATTGAGCCTTCTAGCATGACCCATAGGAGATGAAGCCCTGCTCTCCTGAAGGAAAAGTCATGACTTTATCCTGCAGCTGACAGCAGACATCAAGGAGATTTTTCACCAAGGTGCCTTTTATTTTCTTTTCTTCTCCTTAAGCCTCTTTTTTGTCCCTGTTTTTCACCATAGAATTTGACAAGGTATGTCTTTCATCCTAATTTAATTGCAGACCATTTTTTCTGCATTTTAAAAGATTCTCAGAAAAAAATGTTCTGTATCACAATGTGAAAAGCTAAAAATAAAGGTAATTGAGGTATGCACCTTCTAATGAAGTGGTCACTTCTTTAATTGCTAAATAGACATATACCAAATGTCTCTTCATACACCTTAATTAAGATAATTATTCCTTGGATTCCAGATGTTAAAAGAAAGGCTCAAAGCAAATCTCTGGGTTTGGAAAAGTTAATAACATTAAAATTTTGTTTAAATCTGTGATTTAGTCATATTTGCATAACTAAATTCAAGTCCAGAAACCCAGCTGTCAGTCTTTGACCTTTTTAAAGTTACTGAAATTTTATATAATAGGCCATAACTTTCCAAACTGAGGCCCTTTTCTGCAGAAACTCCCTAGATTCTGACTGACTGTGAATCCATTGAAATGGTTTCCTCTTGTGAACATAAATCAGTTGCAAAAGCAAAGTATTATTATCTACAGAATTGCAGGGATATTTTAAAATATCAGCAGGCATTTAAACTCGGCTAGATTTCAGACTATGGATAGAGAAGGTCTTCACACAAATTTGCAGGAGCTGGAGATGGAATTTAGGAAACAAGCTTGGCAACCGAACTTTGCAAAATATTTTCTTGGAGCATACAAGTCATCTTTTGCTTTCATTTTGAATTTTACTTTTTGAAATAATAGGGAATATTCTTCTTTCAAGTAAGAATTAATAAGGCTATATAAAACATCTATCTGTATGTTCTGTTCCTTCTGCATGCCTCTAACATTTAATGAATAGATAAATAAGAATAAGAATGAAGAAAGCACAGTTTTCAAGCTTTTTCTTTTATGAGATTGTATGTCAAATGAGAAGACATTTAGTGCTTTGATGTTGAATGAGTTTTGTCTGGATTTTATGAATCATGGTTTGGTTTTTGAATGACAGTTAAAAAGGCTGTGAAGGGAGAAGGGAAATAGCAGACAGAGAGTAATTTTCTCATTACTAGATTTTCAAACATGAGCACAAAAGCCCATAGTGATCCATGAAGGGTTATTGTTGTGGGAATCTATTTACCCTGGAAGTTTTGCAGTTTTAGGCATTCAGCAAAAAACAAGCTAAGAAAAAGCCTTCAATGCATGAATAAAATTGGTAGGGAAAAAGTGTTTATCAGCAATCTACTTTGTCCTAAGATTTGAAAGAAAAGGAGCTACCGTTCAAACAATGCCCAGAAATTTTGTTGGAATTTCAGTTCTGCTCACTTTGACAAACATTTCCTAGTCCTCGCTGTGACAATAACTCGGTTTCTCAGGCGAGGTAACCAGGCTCAGTTTCACCAACATAAAGTGCTAGAACTTTAATTAAAAGGAGATGACAGAATATATTCTGGCAGATATCAGTGTGCTTATCAGGAGAAGACAAAAGTATATCTACATTGCAAACAGGCAGCTGGCGTGTGGCACTGGTGCTGCAAGGAGGTCCTGCTGACATCATGCTTTCTATAAGCAAGTTTATTATTTAAAGATGTATCAGAGAAGGAAAAACTTATTCCTAAAGGGAATTAGGGCTTTGCCTTCTGTCTCACCAGGGCTGTTTGAGGAGGATGCCAGCCTGTTTGTTCTGTGACAAAGAGGGAAAACTCCATTAAGGCCTAAAAAACTGCATAAAACAATCAAGTTTTTGCTTTTCTTAAATGTGTTTGTCTTTCTCAGGAAGACTAACACACTGCAAATATGTTCTTTCTTCATAAATAGTGTCTTTCAAGTACCCAGTCCAATTTAAGTTTTGATTGTTTCTTTTTTGCTTCTGCCACTTGCAACTCAAAAGATAAATACAGTCATGCAGTACCCATACAAGTGTCAAGCCTATACTGAAGAGTGCATGGAGTGCACTCTACACTCAGAACATCATTAAAAACTCCCTTCTTTACAAATCACCTCTGTTTATTTTCTGAGAAAAGTAATAGCTGTAATAAAGGAAGTGGTAAGGAAACCAGCATTAGCAGAACCATACTTCCATTATTATCTGATATATGGACACTCACAATAACAACAGTTCACCTCCATATTTAGCCCCTTCCATTCTATATTAACAGGGTTTGCATGGATTTTATTTGCAAGTAGGAATGCATGAAAATTTTACTTCCCTTCCCAGCCATGCCCATACGCCTAAACATAACGTGTGTGGAAAGACAGTGATTATTTAGATTCGTGGCTGTGCTACAAAAATGCATGAATCTCAAAGTCTCCCAAAATCCCCAGCTGCTGAAACCTTGCAGCAAATACTCACCAAGGGATTTTCAGACATTTATGTAAAAAAGGTATTTAGAAGGGCAATGTTACATTGCAAGAATCAGTAGGGTGCAAAAAAATCAGTAGCATGTATAAAGAATGGAAAGCGCCCATAAGTAATAGAACTCATAAATGTAGATGAAGGAGAGTTCAGCTAATTTTTAGTTGGGCAGGACTAAGTGTATATTAGGGAAATGATGTTAAAAACAACAAAATTAACATCAAAGTCATGTATCAAACAGCTTCCATTTGCAAGGTTTTTTTGTTCCTGCTTTCTAATATTTTTTGCTTAGTAATTTATTTCCTGCACATAAATTACCAATTTCTCTCTCTGGACTGCATACACTCGAAACTGTTTCTATTGTATTATTTTTCATATAAATGTTAACAAATTCTGTGTTATCTGCAGCTTCTGTGTCAATTCCCAGGGGTCAGATAAGCCAACACAAACTCTGCCACACTTTAGTGGTAAGAAGGTGCAGAGAAGCATCATCTCTATTACCAGTTAGCACCATCCTTCCCACACTCCTCCTCACAAGGAATTCCTCTTTGCTCCCATCTGTGGGCTAACCTGGAAATTCAATGCAAGGCCTTTAAAAGAGGAGCAAATAAAATGCTTTCTTTGGCAGATTATGATTGTGCCTGTCATGGTTCTGACGTGGGTAACAGACAGAATAAATTTCATGCTAGCACAGGCAGTTGGTGGCCTTGTGGTGAATCACAAAGAACACTCAGAGAGAAGGACTCTGAAGACTCTTTCCAAGAGTTTCTTAGCAGAAGACCATGTGTAGCATCTCAGCCAGCTCTAAGAAGCTCAGTTAAAAACAAAAATATACAGACTGTCATTTGCCAGGCGTAATGCTGGAAATCTTGTGTTCCAGATTCTGCCATTTTCAGTGCCTTTAAAAAAAACTTGCACTCCCCAAAGAAATCAATAGACTGAAATCCCCCAAGAGGTCTTGCAGAAATTGAGAGACAGATGCATTAACGTTTTGCAAGAAGTAGATGAAACTAATGTATACCTGATTGCTAAAAGCACCCTGGGAAATTGAAATGAGTGATCTGCACAGAGGTGAGAGGCTGATGATACAAACAGCTAAATTGCAGGGAGATTAAGCAGTTTGTGTATCAGTGAGCACTGAGTATCTGAAAGACTGCACAGATTAGGACCACACGGTGAAGGGGCATAAGAGGGGCATCAATAAGGCCAGCAAATGCACCTCAGGGATAAACTCTGGCCTTGTCTCCAGTTCCACATAGTAAATGTGATGGTAGCTTCCCCTCCAGTGCAAGGATGGTGTCTCTGTGAGGACCAATAAATGTATTTATGAGGAATAGTTACAGTTTGCTCATTGGATCAGTTATAAACAGGATTCTGTCTCTTACTGGCAGTGGTGTTCATGTGAGCCACACAAATTAATCAGCTTAATGGTTAAGGATGCCAATTAACTTTTGGATCAAACCCCAATGAAGTCAACACCACATCCACTGAAGTAAAAGCCAAAATTGCCATTGATTTCAGTGGTGACAGGTGCTTCTCCTAGCAGGCATCTCTGTGCTGCACTGGGATCATGCTGAACTGCCTGCACTAAGGAAAATATGTCCTCATGTCCTCCACTCCCTTTGCATGGAAGCGAACAATGTGGGATGAGATTCATTCACTTGATTCATAAAGGAGCTTGTTCAGTAGACTCCAAAAGCTAAAGCCAGATAACAAAAGATGTGACATGGGAGAGTGAAAAGACTGCAGAGTTCAGCAGGACCCATGTCCTGTATTCAACAGAAACTGGGGCCAAATAATTGACACCAAGCATTTACTCTTGTGGAGACTGTGGAGTCATGGGCTGGAGAAAACTGAGGAAACACTTGAATTCTTTCAAATTTGTCAAATGTTTCGAAGAGACACCAACAAATGCAACAAAAACCTCTTTTAACTTATGTGCAATTTCAACTTCATTGGAAAGAGCAGAGGAAAGCATTATTCTGTGGCATAGTAGCAGAATTGTTGCCAAAATAAGAAATGGAATTTAAAAAAGGAAACCTTTAATTAAAAAAACTCAACAGCTTAATTTTCAAAGTTATGTAACATAATTATTTGATTTAATTTTGTTCTGGTTTGAATACTAAAAGCTCTTTCAAAATGTACCCTTTTCTTAAAATAACATCAAATACTTTGATTTTTTCCTATGAAATGAAATTTTATTGGAAAAAAAGCAGATATTATTCTAGAGAGAGATAAAGAACTTATAGCATTTGGAAAAACAGAAAAAATGAAGATAATATAATGGTACTGACTTGTATAGCCAATGTGGCTAAAAAAAGGAACAGACAATAGAAAAATGGAAGTAATGTGAAAATCTGTCAATTGAACATTTTCATATAACATTACAAAATTAAAATAATTTTTGTTTATGTTAACCACTGCAGTAAAGAGAAAGAAAGTTTAAAAATATTCTGAAGATTAAAAATATGAAATTGGCCTTTCAAAGAATCCCAGGGAGACACACACGAAACACCCTATCCCCTTTGGCATTAAAGATGTGGAATTCCTAAAATTTAATTCACATTTTGTCTGACTTTTATTTTCCAATACATCTTAATCAGATGAAGCTGTTCTGCCTTGCATGAGAGCTGAGGAGAAGCCTGGGTGCCCCTGGTGCATACTCAGACTAGAAAATAATTCTCATTTCTGTCTGACTCTCTAAATATTTGAACAGCTTGAGCAAAAATAACAGAGGGATGAACCCCAGAATAGTAATTATCTTTGAGTAGTCATTGCAGTTGGGCTGTTCCTTGGGCATTTGTTTAGGATGTAGAAGACCCAGATACTTCTGTTATCAGCCATGAGTCAAGGAGAGAAAGGAAGCTGCCTTCCCCACCAGTGAACTTCATCTGCCTTCAAGTCCATGACATTCTGAAGACCCAGAGTGGTACCTAAATATTGAATTTGGTGAATTTAACCCAACAAGGTATTCAGGAATATCCAAACTGCATGACAAGATACCCTAGTCAAGATTAAAAAAAAAATAAATTACCTATGGCAGCTGTTATTTAACCTATGGTCCATATATTCTCTGACACACACACACATACATGTAATATGAAAATATGTCCTCCTGAAACTAGCAGAATGTAGTAGTAGAGAGCTTTTCCATAGTTATACTACTTAAGCACACAGTCACAAAATTATGGGCCCATATATAACTTTAAAGACTAAAATTTCATAAAGGATAAAAAAAAAAGCTGTAATGATTTCAGGGGAATGAGGAGGGAATTTTAAGGTGCTGAATTAGTAAAAGTAAAACATTTTCGTAATTCTGGACACTTTTTAGGTAGATTCAGAAAATCTCTTTTGAAGATGGAGGAGTTGCTCTTTTCATATTCTGACCCATTCAAAAAAATGTGTTAAGTTTTCATAATTTTATTATTCATCTCTGGCAATTACAGGTTTTCTTAATGATCCAGCTGCTGAAGCCATTATAAGGAAATATGGCTTTCATAAAGCAGTAAGTTCTGTGCTTTGTGACTTTGCTGGAAATAATTGATTTTTCTTTCTTTTCTTCTTTTTGGCTGTACTTTTAGTAGCTTCAAGAAAAGGCTTTTGAATGCCAGATAGTGCCAGGTGCCATAAGCAAGACAAGCATCATGTAGAGGTTTCATAAAATGACAATCCAAAACACACTGAGGCAGATGACAGAGGCCAAAGTCAATTCAAATTCAAATTAAATTCTTATAAGGCCAAGCTATCATGCAGCTGTTTATGGTTCATCATGTGGCTGTTTCTGTTGACTTCTGACTCCTTTTTCTTGATCTCAGCCCTTCTAGTCTGGGTCAGTTTACCCACTGCAATGTTTCACATCCCTGCTTCTTCTCAAAAAAATATTTGATGTAACACTGCAGAAGATGGAGTTAACTCAGTCCTAACAAGCTAAAACCCATGTTTAAAGACCTGTGTTGGTTACACAGGAATTCAGAGGTCTTCTCTGTGCTCCCAGAGTGCAAACTTTCTGCTTGAGGCAGCTGATGCAGGTACTTTACCTTCTGAGCACAAAGAGATTTGAAGACCTGGTGGGTTCCAGAGCACCAGTCAAAATCCTCTGCAGCAAAGAGTCAAAAATCTCCTGCTTTTGTCAGAGGCTTGGAGGCCTTGCCAGCAACCAGATTTCCTCAGCTCTGCTTCCATCAGCCACAGGACTTCTCTGCTGGAATCTACTACACTTCCAAGCAATAACAGAAGGACAGCAGGATATCACTCCATCAGCTACTGAACAGATTTCAGGATGATCCTTCACATATTCTGGTCTCTCCAGTTAAATATAAACTCAGTGTAAGAAAACCTAAACCACACAAGACACCTGATGGGAATTATAGTCTTCTCAATTAGCTTTTAGGATATAACAATATCTATTCCATTTTACACTACATATAAAAAAATATTGTTTAAAAACTATTGCCCTTTAAAAATGTATTCCTATTGCAGCCAAGATCCTCATCTTGCATCTTCCTCTTTGTGAGAAAAGAATTAAAAGGGATCACACATGGCTGCAGAGGATTTTCTGCTGAATATGTTGTATATTGCGGTCATGAATATTGTGGCTACATATTGCTTTCAAATCAATGGTGTGAAACAAAGTTTTGTTTCAGGATGATGCTATTGGAACTGTAGAAAGCAGCCATGTAGTTTTAATGAGAGATCCTAGCTTGGCATGTTTAAAACTTACACATCAGAGTAGCTGAACAAAATAGGCATGACCATATTTTGCTATCTGAAATGCAAGAGTTAAAAGGATGTCCTGGCTGGGAAGGCTGGACTCAGAGCAGTGAGTTAGCCTAGTGCACTACAGGACTTATCCTTGTTTTGTAAAAGCCATCACCCCTGACACTACTGGGGCATTATTAGCAGAATTCTCATTAATAGTTGGATTTGCATTAAATCCATAATTTCATTTAGGCTACTGTAGTATGACCTACTCACAAATGCAAAGATCTGCATGATCACTTCATTGATCTGTCTACCTATTTGTTTCTCATTCAGCTTTGACTGAAATCTGTTAAACCCTCATTGATTGCAATGGCAGCTGATGCTGCAGAGGTTTAGAAAAAGACAAGGAGATAGATAAAAAATCAAAACAGCTGAACCCCATAATTTCTTACACTCATGTAGCCTTCCCAAGGCTTCATTCCAGAAGCTTCAAGACTTACATGCATTCTCACACAGGCTTGCAATAACAGTGACCCTGAAAAACATGCCATTATCTTACTTGGGAAATTTAAACCACCTAAAGCACACAGCCAAAGGAAACTGCTGCTAATGTACCCATTGCTTCACGTGTAGAAAGAAATTAGTGTGCCATGACAATCTCCCACTGGAATGTGATTTTTGTAAGTATTTTTAAATTTGGAGTAAATTGAAACATGAGAAACATCTAAGGGCCTAAATCACAACGAAAAGTGAAAATAATGCACTTTTAACATTAGTAACTACCAAAGCAAAATGGCTACTTGTACATCTCTAGAACCAAATTATAACTTCCACAGAGTTATGTCATCCAGAACAGTCATTTAAAACATGGAGAAGGAGCCAGTTAGGTGTGCAGTGAAAGCTGAGAAAGATCCCTCAGATACATCAGCAAATAGAGTTCCAGGTAAAGAGATTCTTCCTTTGTTTAATGAAGGGAAGTTGGAATAATGTTTCGTTCTAGTGGAGCAACGTTTAGTTCTAGCATTCTATTATACAGAATAAAAAAATAAAAAAAGTCATGGGCTGCTTTAGCCGTCAGTAAGTCACAGACTTTAGCTACCCTAGATTTATTCCCTCATGTTAAATCCTGGTTTTCATTCATCTATTCCTCTGTAACACCAGCAGAGATATTATGCCACGCCTGCAGCAAAGTAACACGCCTGCCTTGGCACCAGGCTGTGCTGGATGTGTGCAGGAGGCCTGTTCAAACTGTACATTCTTTTTTTGGTGGAAAAATACTTGCCTAAGTGTTTCCTATTTACATCTACTTTCCACAGACAAGTTTCAAACACCACTAGGTGAGGAGCCAGGATCATCACTCTGAACCCCTTTCCTGCACATTAGCATATCAGTGTGCAGACACTGAGCTCTGCCATCTGGGAGGATCAGACTCTTCTCAAAGCAGACTTCCCCTTAACATATTTATACAAGATATACACAACAAGTGGGGAATGCAAATCATTGCTTTTAGCTTGCTTTATTTCAGTCTTATCAAGTGCCCAAGAGTTGTCAGTCTCATAACTGAAATATTTTTAGTGTTAGTTATACAAGACATATTTTGTGTTTTGGCTCTCCAGAGTTGCATGAAGTACCATCAACTTGATGGGGTATTATTCAGCCAGAATGCAGTTATAATGATTGCTCTTAACTTGCATGCTCACATTTTTTTGTGGGGAAGAGACAAATAAAATGAGTATAAATCAAGACATGGGGAGAGAAAATTAATTTATTGGAATTTCACCAGAACTCCCACCATGGATATGAATCTTGGGAAGAAAAAGCCACTTACTTTGGAATTTATATTTTAAAGATCAAAAGATTTCACTAAATAATATTGCAACATGACTTGGAAATCATCTTTAAGTTTTGTGATACAATACTTAAAAGTACTTAAAATGTTTCCAAGAGATTAATAACAATGATACAAGGCTTGTCACAAAAGTTTGAGTGGTATTTCTTCCATCAAAATATGCTTGGTCAAATGAGCTATTGTTTTAGCAGCACACAAATCTCAGAAGATTTTACCAGCTCTGGTTTCACTGTCAGCTTTTCTTGGCTCCAATACTCTTCCCTGGCTAAGTACCCATAAACTGGACCTTTGTATCAGGCTGATTTAACATGCAAGGATTATGACAGTTTTCTACACATGGCATCTCTAATGGAACTTCAAAAGTTTTTCACACCTGTTATGTTAAATCAGAAGGTCACACATTTCTCTCCATTTTTCGGGGTATGAGATTATCATAAAAAATAATTTTGAGAGAAGTTGTTAGAGACTTCAGATGATTTTGTACAGCCTTTATTGGATACCATTTTATTCAGGCAGATACTCAGGTTAGATACTCAGGTTAGATATTGCTCTTAACCTGAGCAGTTCATCTGCTGGTGATTCTCAGACATGCATGAACAGGATTCTCTTCAGAAAACACAATATAACTCAAATCCCTGGTTTAGGTTGCAACACATACGATTTGTTGTACATGCCTGGGGGTTTCCTGATTTGTTGCCTATTTCATGCCAAAAGGATGTTATAGACGCACATGTCCAAACTCAGTTATTACCTGAGAGTTTTAAGGTTGAGGTTTTTTTGCTTAGTTATGTTGGTTTTGGTCTTGTTTTGTTAAATTAGGACAGATGATGAGTTCATCTGGTTTTGTCTGTGTAATCTTCTAACAGCTCTGCCACCTGAGCATTGAAAAGTGCAATTTGGTCTCTCTTTCTCTCTCTCCTGCTGTCTAACCCATTTGCACATGCATACACACACTTTAAATTCTTTTATTAAAGCTTATAAGCACTTGCATTGACAGTTTTGGCAGAAGTGCACTGCTGGCAATCAGTCTGATAAGCAATGACTTGTGATTGTGGTAACAACAGTGACATGTGAAGGTAGTGACAGCTCTGGAGTCCAAAGTGTTGATTGAAAATATGCATTTAAAAGATGCAAATTTCCAAAGCAAGTGACAGTTGCTGCCTTGGAAGTAATTGATACAGCACTGCTTACTATTAGAGCTGGTTAAACAGCAGGATTGCCAGTTCATTGGGAAATTATTTTTTTTTCTAAGCTCCCCAGTAAAAGACCCCTTCTTTCAGTTGGTGACAAGCAGTGTTTGTCCATTTTATTGCTAACAGCAACAGTGGAGTGCATTTTAAAAATTTGCTGAAGCTTATCAGGGACAGACAGGGTGGTTTGAGATACACAGCCTCTTTGGGAGCCCAGCTGGCCAAGCCCTCCCCTGAAAATCGTGCTTCTTGTTAGTGCCCAGCAGGATGATGGCCACAAAGCCCTGTTTCCTGTTCCTCACTTAAATCTCTTCTGCCTTATGTCTCTTCCTGGCTCTCCTTGCCCTTTGCATTTTTCCATCAGTGTTGCTCAAAGTAGAAATTACAGATGATTGGAGCTACACACTCTTGCAAGCATCTATGGACTATTTTGTGTCTTTCTGTGCTTCCACAGTTTAAAACTCCTTCAGGTTCTCAGTGAACTGAACAGGTCTCTCTCCACCATTCTGGCCCATGTAGATAGCCAAGGTACCAAATTACCCAGGTGTCATGCTGCCTGGCTTGTTTCTTTGCTCCAGGTCATCCTTTCCATCAGAGGGTCTGTCGTGTGCAGGCTGTGGACACAGAACTGCCACTCCTGAGACTCTTGTGACATCAGAGATCCTCCTAGATTGCGCCTCATACAAGTATCAGTGATTTTCACACTCTGCCCTCCCCAGAAATGGGGTTTGTAACTTTTTACTCAAGTATCTGTCTTACCAATGTTCTTCCTGCATGAATGTTGAAAACAAGTGACACTGACAATAATTTCTGGCCATTGTATGATGTATGAAATCAGTTCTGGAACTGGAGATACCTGAAAGGACACCTTTTTGCAGAGCCTCTCATCCAGCTAAGGTAGCTTTCGGTACTGGAATCAGCACGGGTGTAGCTGTGGAAATGGAATTTAGAAGATGCCCTTTCCTTCCATCAAATCCCCCAATCAATGTGTCTCTGACATACTGTAGCTGGTTTCTCATGGCCTGGGGAAGGCAGTGTCACAGCCATCGTTAGTGTGTTGATGAACAGGAGTGGCTCCTCCTGCAAATGCCAATCAATCTCTTTCCCTGATTTAATTCAGGAGCCTTCAGCCTTGGCAGCCTTTCTAGCACACAGGGAGCACAAATAGTTGGAGATGATTTAGTGTGATGAAGAGAAATAGTTGGTGCAATTGGTATAGGAAGCATTTCCAGGCACTTTCTGCAGCCACATCAGAAGAAGTAACTGCACAGGTGGAAATGTTCCCTTCTGTCCTGCACACGACTTAAAGTAGAATGAAATACTGAAGTTGAATGTGTGTCTGAGGTGTCTGTCAATTTACCTTGGCAAAAGGAAAATGTTCCTAATATTTCACCATTGAGACCAGAATATCAAGAAACATCAAAGTTAAGTTACATTTCTGGTATTCTACAGCCAGTTATTCTGTATTTTATATATATATAAAATTTTATTTGCATATTAATTATCATATATATATAACATATATATATTTTTATATATATACATGTTATATATGTATAAAAGTTACTTCTTTTTTTACTATATTCTCATTTGTAGTAATTACTGATTTTATTAATGTTCCAGTGTTTCTCCCACTATGGTCCAGGCTGATTTCCTGGGTTAAACCATGACAAGCTTCTTTTAGCTATGAGAGTGTTTAAGCAGTGACAGACATCATATCTATTTATATATTAGGATTTAAGTTTGCTGAGAAGAATAAACTATAAAGAGGACACAATTAAATAACATGCTCTGAAGGTATTTAGGTGTCCCACAGTTGAATTGAACATCTATAATGTGCGCAAAATATGATCCCCGTGCAGTGTACATATATTAATATAGGTTTGCCTCCTTTATCCTAGATTATTACTGCCAGAACATATTCTTTATAAAAGACATTAATGTGAACAAACTGAATCCAATAACCTTTTAATATGGTTCAAAAATATCAACTTCAGACAGATAGAATTGTATAAACATCCATATACCACCTGAATAGATCTCTAGCTGGTTCCTTGGGACATGTAGCAATGCAAGTCACTTCATTCATCAGTGAAATGAACTTTGAATTTGGTCACTAAATGAATTATTAGAGATTAAACAATACACAGTGGTTCCCTGAACTGAGAAGGCTTTGAATTACTATATTCAGATGCCAAAAGCATAGAGTTCACTTTCAGTCACAGAAAAGAATCTCAGGATACTCTGCAGCTGTTCTTCAAAAAGCAGGGTAACACAGAGTGGACTGTGTCTGTCCCTTCCAGGACAAATTCTGCTCTCATTTATATGCACGTGTGCACTTGCAGAGAAAAACAGGGCAGTGTTTTCACAAGTGAATGTGAGCATCAAATTGCCTTCAAATGGGTGAAGTGTTCTGCAGTGTCCCTGAAGGCTGCATGTTGCATGTGAAGTGCAGGAAGAAGTCACCCTATGAAAATACCTTGTCGGTTTTTTTTTTTGAAACGACTTATTTACTAAGTAGTTTCAGGATGTAATCACACCTTTATGGCAGTTACCACACAAATAATTCCAGCTGTGTAATCCTGCCTCTTAATTTTGCCAGTCTGTTCAAATATGATTGTACAATAATACATTCTTGTGCAAGGGCAACACACTGAAAACTGCAACTATGATTGTACAATAATACATTCTTGTGCTCTACCAAATGCAGGGCAACACACTGAAAGCTGCAACACATCCTTGGAAATGAAGCTGTCCTCAGATGTTCTTCTTCAGTGTGAATGTATAAATAATCCCACATCTACAACTTTAGAGGCCTTGCATAACCTTCTCCCTCCATGGAGATGCAGAGGAGAAATGGGCTCATACAGACAAAACTTGTGGAAGCTGTGATTTGCAGTCAAGTTTTCAAGGAGTGTTTTGTACCTTCACAACAGGCCTTGATGGAGATTATTATCCATGCACAGCTACTCCTTCTAAGATTTATATACACACACAGGTGTGTGGAATGTGCACCTCAAAGGTCCGTGGGTATGGCAAAGTCCTAGGAATGTACCTGCTTGAATGTGCGCACACCAATACCTGCTGTTAAAGAAGCTTTCAGAAGGACTGTGTATGAATTCTCAGATTAATATCTCATTCTCATTTCTGGTGCTACTTAAAAAGAAAATCAGAAATGAGATCCACTGGGCTGTTGAACAAATTCAATTGAAAATGCCTGTACTTGCTTTATGTGCTTAGCATTATAAAGAGTGGGCAATCGTGAAATAAAGCAGTAGGTTTATGAATGAGAGAACAAGTGGAAAATTTTCCTGATAAAACACCTTTCCTCTAAAAATGCATATTTGACTAAATTATATTTTGAAGAAACATATTGCTTTTGGTGCAATCCACTAAAATTGTCAAGACTTAATTTTAATTGAGTTGAAAATATATAATTTTTTCCTCAGAGAGTTATCAAACTTCTCGAGTCAATTAGCATGGATTCCTACATGCACCAGTGCAAGCCTAGCATCTCAAGAGAAGGCAGTTTTCTCACAGCATGGATTCCTATTCCTACTCTTCTTTTCACATGGGAGGCACACCCTGCAGCAGTAACCAGCCTCCACAAGTGTTCTGAAGCACATCCCAAAGGACAGGATTTCTGGAAGGCTGGCTTAAGTGGGAATACTGTAGGGATTTTATTCATAAAGCTTTACAAGATATCTCAGTGTCTCAGAAATCTGAATGTCATTGTTTACCACAATCAATATTAAATTCTTTATTTCCCATTGTCATCCATGGGTGAAGCCTTTCAAATGGCAACCCATGAAGCACCATGAGCATCCCAACATGTCTGAAATAGCTTCCTTAAAATAAAAGCCAGGTGAAAGGAAGGGGAGGGTTCCCAAATATTGCAGCAGTTGTTTGTGAGTCATCTTTAACTCTTACTGTAAGTCCAGGTGATACTGAGGTAAAATTAACTTCACAGACATTGCGTTCTCCCTCAGTGGTGAGCTCCTCAAGGTGATGAGTAAAATTTTTCTAGGTATTTTTTCTAGGTGGTAGTTTTACTGGCAAGATTTCTGACAGACATGATCATTGTTACACTTTCACTGAAGTTCCTAACTTCAAGTATGAAGTTTAAAACCTATGAGTGTTATTTTTATATGCAAAGCCATGCTTTATGAACTAAAGCATAATTTGTTATATAGTGTGCCCAGACTGCCCAAACTATGCCAGTGTGGAATTCCAGAAATGTTAGTGGAAACTTTCTGTTTTTTAAGCAAGTCACAATTTTCTCTAAATTCTTCACCCAGAAGTGGTTGATGCAATGTAACGAAGCTATTTCTACTGGTATAAGTAGATTTGCCTAAATGCTTTTAAGTCTATAGTGTCCATAATAGGATAAATAGGAACAAGAGCAAATATAATGCACAGATTTAAAATTATTTGCCTCTTATATAGAGGCAATATCTTTTTTTCCTTTAGCAGCTATTGAGAATTATGCATACATCAGTCAGTCTGTGTCTAGCCTCTGTTCATCATCATTAAAGTAAATGTTCTACCTTCTATATATTATTGGTGATGGAGGCTGTAATACATGCATCAGTATTTAAGAAGTTTCTGCAGTGTTGACTTTGTATCCCAATGCATGTTATAAGTGGATTTATGTGTAATAAATCTATGAAACAAATGCATGCAGAAACACATTTCTGAATTTATTACTTCATTAAGTTAAGCTTCAGTAAGGTTGCTGAGGTAAAGTTAATATCAGGGCATGCTGTATTGTACAGGCTTTCTAGATTTTTCTAAGCAATAGAAATAAATCATTGAAACATTTCTTGCTGTGTTGTGGAGGCTTATGGGTAATTACCAATGTGGCCATTCTCCCACTATTTTAGGATTACTCCTATATTTCATTTTCAGCAGTAAAATCTTTCTAGTAGTGATAAAAATGTTGAATTTAAAGAAAAATATAACAGTTCATAAAAAGAAGCTGATAGGGTGGTGTTTTTGTTTTTTTTTAATGCAGTCATATTTACTTACCATTTTGCATCTCTAAATATGTTTTTTTGCTAATTAAAACTTATGGAGATGGGTCCAGTCTGAAAGGTCTATAATCTGCAAGGACTTTCTCACAGGACAGCAATTTAGGGCCAAAATATACAGAGAAAGTCATAAATCCTGGTGAGAAACCTAACTTGTACTACAATCCCACAAAAAAAAAAAAAAGAGAGAAAAGACACTGCTTTGTCATTGTTCTAAGTTCTTGATTTTTAAAAACAGATAGTGCCTTGAGGAGAAAACTTTCTCTATTTGAATTTACTAACTATGAACATCATCTGCAGAAGCTGATGACCGTGTTGCCATGGCTGTGACTGTACACCTGGCCTTGCAGGCAGGGCTATCAGCACAGACCCAGCATTACTGGCACATTTTTGTCCAGCTCAGAGAAGAGGCAAAGCTTCCCAGGAGCTCTACCCCAATAGACATACATTATATAGAATATCTCCTCATGGCCAGCTATAGCACTATGCTCCAACACTGAGTAGAATGGAAAAATCCTGCTGGCAGTGCCCTGTCTAATGTAGGCTCTTTTCTGACTTCTCTCCAGCCTGATGTCAACCAGAACTCCTGTGTCATTTTCTGCAAAGCTACTCTCCAACCAGTCTGTCACCAGCCTGGCCAGGTGCATGGGATTATTCATCCACAGAAGCAGGATTTTTTAATTCCCTCTGTTGAAGTTCTGAACCTTTGTTGAGGGTACTGATCAGTCCATTTCTCCACATTGTCCACATTCTTCTGCAAGGCAGTGAATCCATTTGGTGTATTGACCATTCCTCCTGATTTTATACCAGCTGCAAACTTATTGAGAGCGTGCTGTGCCCACGGCATTTATGATGATGTTAAATAGTAACTGGCCCTTATGGGGTACACCTGGTAACTGACATCCACCTTGATTTCATGCCACTCATCCCCATCCTTTGACCTTGACAGTTCAGCTGTTTTTTAGCCCACCCAACTGACCACTCATGCAGTCTGCACTTCTTCAGTGAGTCTAGAAGGGTGCATTAAAATCTGGTTGGATCTCTTGATTTTACAGGATAGCAACCTCTTTGAAATTAATCTTTATTTTATAAGTTAATTAGGAAAGGAAGAAAACACACCAAAAAAGGGCTGAATCCCACCTGTAAAGATTGGTCTAATGTGGATTAACTAGACCATCTCCTTGTTAATTCATTCACAAACTTTCTAATTTGCAAGTTCTCTAATCCATAACTCATAACTTGCAATTCATGACTTGTGCACCTAAGAGCAAAATAATTACCCAGCCAATGGTGAGAGTGCTCATCCTTCCTCCTCCATCACACTGTAGGGTGAAGAAGGATCAGCAGGACACTGCAGAAATCCACGTGTGGTTATAACCTTCTCCTTGCTTCCCATGCGCCACATGGACAGTTAGGCTGTGGTGCAGAGTGGAACTCCTACCACATTAGTTAGGAAGATGATCCCACAATCTTATTCATGTTGTTCTTTGGAGTTCACGGTTTGAATACTTATTGTTATTGTTTTTTGCCCTTTTGTGGCATTCACATTCTCTGAAAAAATTCCCTAGCCCTTGGTTTTTCCCCTGGGAAGCTGAAAGGCAGTGAGACAGGCCTCAGAGAAAAGGAAAACAATTCTTATCTAATTTGCTTCTCCTGTGTTGTGCTCATATGGAATTGTTTGGAGATTGTTTACCCACAGGCAACTGCCTAATTGGATTCCAGTGCGAGTTGTTTTGACTCTTTGGCCAGTTGGGGCCAAGCTGTATCAGGACTCTGGAAAGAGTCAGGAGTTTTCTTTATTATTTTCAGTATTCAGTAAGTATCTTTTCTGTATTCTTTAGTATAGTATAGTATAGCATTCTTTAATATAATATAGTATAATAAAGTAATAAATTAGCCTTCTGAGAACATGGAGTCAGATGCATCATTCTCTCCCCTCGTCAGTGGACCTGCATTTGCAATACCCTTTCTCCCCTTTTTCAGATAAAACATGAAGTAATTTTTAAAGCTTTTGTTTATGTGGTCTTACAACACAGCATGGTTCAAGGTTTAAATATTGTGTGCAAACGTGCTTGACAGCTACTTGAAGATTTTAGCTCACTATTTGATATTATCTGCATTTCTAATGCTAGATCTGTTTAAAGAGCAATTAATCACCTTTTTTTTCCTGTTTGTATGCTTCTAAACACCCATCATAATATATAGTTGTATTTTCAAGATCAAGAAGATTACAACTATTCAAGGATACCCTATTTATCTTTCTGTCCTTGGAGACAAAGTTATCAGAAGTTATGGATGTTTGTGAGTTATCAAAAGAAAAATGCCTATAATGAAAGTTACAGAAAAGACATGTAATGAGTAAAGAGTAATTTAAATTCAAAAGAATGAAATTAGATTCCATAATGAAAGATGCTGTCAAATTATATGGCAATATTTTGTCACATAATGACAATATATGCTTATTGCAACAGAGTGATCTGAATTGTGAAGAAATGGAAAATATTTGAAGAACTGTGCAAATGTGATGATTCATCATATTTCTTTTTAGATAAAGACAACTTAGAGCTTTGAGAAAAAACTGATAGTTCTCAGCTTATCTTTCAATTGGGTTTTTCTGACAGTTACAAATTTGACAAATTTTAAATCCAGCTTTTTATAAAAATCAGGAGATTCTTCAACAAACTGCTTATTAACCTGCAAGAGGTTTCTGCAGTAAAAAGTAGTTTTTGCTTGCTTATATGTTTTTAACCCTATGCTATTACTTGTCTACTTTTAACTGGATATGACATTAGGAGGATTGATTACATGCAGGGTTTGCACAGCATCTCAACACAGTGTTGCATTTGGGTGTGTCATGTATATTTAAGCACAGAATTGCATCTGAATGTGCCCCTCCTATGAAACTGTGCACCCACTGAAGCCCTAAAAGCTGAAGAAAGATGGAAGCAGAAAATCAGAACCTTACTGTTCAATTTGGGCCACTCTTTCCCAGGACAAGTTCACTGCCAATACAAAATCAGTGATTTGGGTAAAAGACATTAGATTTCTGATAATTGAAAATCCTTATGTTTAAAGAAGTTTTTTTTAAAAACTGTTCAAATAAGCATGTTATTATGGCATGCAAAGACCAAAGAGGTTGAGTGTATCTTATCTCTCAGCATCTAAATTCTACATGTTTGGGCCAAGCTAAAATCTCAGTCCTTTTGGAGAGAATTGCATTCATGTATATAACTTAAATTAATTTGATGCATGTAAAATTATGCATTTTTAAAAGCAGCATTAATATTCTTCAGCAAGAAACTCATGGTGAGAAGCCGTCACCACACCTTGGAGCCCAGGTAATGCTGATTACATTAAAATACCTCACCTAGCACAAAGCTGATGTAGCCCAAAGACATACACTTATTTGCATGAGGAGAATGTAGCACTTTTAGCTGCAACACTGTGTGTTTAATATCTATTTTGCCAGCACCACTGAAACTGGAGTACTGAAGCTAATTTAGTTGGAAAACAGTGAAGGAAAAGGAGGAAGCTGAGACCTCACAACTCCACAATCCTGATGGAGCTCCAGATGACACCCCAGCATGATTTGGAGTTGAAATGGGGGAAGAAAAACCTGATAAAAAAGATAAAATTAGTTCCCCCCAAGGACATTTTAATTAGGGTTTATTCAGTGCCATGTGATTTGGTGAGAAAGCAGCTCCTTCAGAATATGGTTGTGTTTGCCTGTATTTCTTTCCCTCTCTATCCTCTCTTTGAAGGCAGTAGATAAAACAATCCTAAAGTAGAAAATGAAGGAGCAAGTGGAGGACAAGAATTTAATTCCATCATTATTGTAATTATGTTTCAAGTCTTCATCACATTAACTGTTCTAAAACATTAATAATGCTGACAGAAAATAGCAATACACTGCAGTGTTCCTAAAGCCATTGGAGTTGCTACAAGCATTGCAATGGAAATGTTATGGACTCTGTCATGCAAGAGGTGGTTTGACTTGAAGATCAACTTCATCCCAGAAAACAGCCTCAAAAGCAGGATTTTCATGAATAAACAGACTATTTTGATGCTAATCACCTGTCTCACATATCTGCAAAGGAAAACTGCAACTTGCTCCCAGATGTAGCCAGCAACGTTGAAGCGAAGTGCTGAGTTGCTGAGTTTACAGAAACAATTTAAAATATTTTTGTTTGCTTGGCAAAATAGTCAGCAAATAAATAATTTGATCTCTAGCTCTAAATAGAAGTGTAAGAGGCTGAGCTCTGTTGCCTGATGTATTTTCTATTCAGGTAAGGAACTAGTAGTGAAATTTGCCTCAATAATCAATTCTTTCACTTATTGCTTTTTCCTATTTTAGCAAATAACTATGAAACTAAGGTATTTATTTACTAATTTGATGTGGAAGAAACATCACTGTGCTGTGAGAATTTGTACTAAGGTGCATATAGCACCAGAACATGAGTCCCAGTATAAAAGTCAATTGATATATAATCTTCCTGCACTAATAAAGTAAACTTATATTAATGAAAATTTTAAGAATTCCTTTGCCAAATGGGACCTGATTCTGATTTTTTAACAGCAGTTTATTTCTTTATTTACTACAGCAGTTTAATTTATTTACAAACATTGTTGCTATCAATACCAATAATTTTTCTAAACATTGGTTTAACAAACCCCAATTACATACATAGACATTTTGTAGGTTTTTACTGTATTCTAATCAGCTGATCTAAACCACTAGGCTAACCTGCAAAATCATGCTTGGCTTTGTATGTTACTCATCAGTGCTATGTGACTCAAGATTTTGCTTCATATCCCCCAGTAAAGGTCTTAGATTTGCTGAATATAATTTATTAAGGGTAAGATGAAGTGTCTTTTAAATTTCACCACATGATCTAGAGCTGGTGATGAGAAAGAAATATGGAGGCTCCACAATTCTTGGGAATCTATAAAACACTGTGCTGGCTTTAGCATTTATCAATTTTTAACTACTGCTACAAGGCTTCAAGCAATCAATTATTTCCAAGCTCAGTAAGAGACTCAGAGTTTTACCAGATAAACCAGAAATCAATTTTACTGCCTTGTGGCTGGTTGCTAAATATGTTTCTCCATACTGCACTTAAAAACAAACAAAGCTAGACTTTTTATTTATTTATTTTTTTTTTAATTACAGACATGGCTGAATTTCCTTCCTACTTTACTTGATGTTTCAAATTCAGATAGGGATAAACCTTATCTTTTTTGGGATACAGATACATTGTCCTTTTAGTATTGTTTTCTAAAGAAACAGACACAAATCTGTTCTTTTTCATTTTTGAGCCTGGCAATGTATCGGGGAACTATTTTTCATTGTGAAGGGTCTCTTGGCTGTTCTTGGATATCACCCTTCTGGAGTTGTCTGCCATAAGGGAAAGACTGGATTGTCATAAAAGGTGCACAATTCTGCTAAGGAACCATGGGAGGTATGATGGAAATTACCGGCATGTTTATGAAAAGCACAGTCTCCCCCAAAGAGGGAGCAAAACCTTTCATGATATCTATCTAAAGAAAATATTTTATGGATGTTTTTAAAGGTAGAACGAACAACTCTTCGTTATAGGGGAGGTCTAGAGCACACAAAGGCCCCATTCCTCCTCTGCTGTGTTTATCAGCTCACATGTACTGTGTACCTCAGCCTTAATATGCACTGCAGCTCCATGGTTCTGTATAAAACACAAAACAAAACAAAAACTATTTCTACTTTCGAAACATTTGAAACGTAGACAACTTCTAAGGAGTGTTCTTTCTATTATTTTCCAGTTATATGAAATTTAAAAAACAATTAAAAAAACTTGTCTATGTGGCTGTACTCAGGTCCTGGTGGATCTTTTTCACTCCTGCATCACAGAAAAACATTGAATGGTTGAGGTTGGCAGGAACCTGTGGTCCAACCCCCTACAAAACCAGTTGTCCAGGACCATGCCAAGACAGGTTTTGAGTAAATTCACACATGGAGACTCCACAACCTCTGTGGGTAACCTGTGCAGGTGTCCAGCAACCCCCACAGTTTCCTGACATTCAGATGAAATTTCCTGTGTTTCTGTTTTTGTCCATTGCCTCTGGTCCCTGCCCTAGGCACCACAAGAGGGCCTGGGTTCATCCTCTTTGCATACTCTCCTGTAGTATTTATGCATGTTAATAAGATTCCCATTCAGATTTCTATTCCACAGGATTTTAACTTCTCTGTGAGGATCTTATGGGACACAGCATTGAAAGTTTCTCTAAATTCTGGGTAGCCCATATCTGTTACTCTGCCTCTCATCTAGTAGGCCAAACATGTTATTATAGCTGCATGTAAAGGCTAGATAGAAACTTAGAAAAGTAGAACATATTCTAATTTTCCAGTCTTTTGCAGCATTTTGCAACTGCTTTTTGTCAATATCCAAATAAAAATGTTTAAAAAAATCACTTACTAGATGTCAACCTGTACAACAGGTCTCCTTTGCCTAAAAAATACTTCTTTAATTTATTTTAAATGCATTAAATTAAATACTCCATAAATTATTTTAAATTATGCAAATATGAAGGCTGGAAAAAAGGACAGATTAATTTCAAAGCCTCTGAAATTCAAACTGCTTGATATAGTTATTTTCCTATTGAATCCTTTTCTGTTCTGAGCAGCTCAACCTGGACAATGTCCAGAGGCCAATGAAACTTTGACCATCAGTGAAAGCACAGGTGAACAGTGGTGAGGACTTGTGCAAATGTTGGAAGCATTTTCATTGGAAATGAGTCAAAGGTTCAAAGCAATAGTGCCCTGAACCCATTTCAAATACAAACTAGGCGTGTTCAGCTGTTTAAGCCTGTCTTACCAGGAGATTCATGGCCACTACAGGGTCATTATCTTCCTCAGGAAAGGCATCAAGCACATGTTGATTGCCTGCAAGTGTTCCTACAGCACTTTGCATTGAGAACAGTTCTGCTTTTACCTTTTTACAAGCTGAGCCATTTGCCTAACAGCAATAACTCATTTGTATGTTCTTTTCACTCAGCAGATATATAAACAATCCCCCTCTGGTATGACTTGTAAAGATATTTTTTGAGGCTTTGCCATCTTATTCCAAATTAGGTTTGTTTTCCTGCATAAATTTTTCCCTATGAAAACTTTATTAAATAACTAAAATACAGAGTCAGAGTAAAGACCTATCCATTTATACTTTTCCAAATGTACAGAGAAATGGTTTAAAATGCTTTATGCAGTCTGTACCCTATTGGATTTCATTAAAATTTAAAGTAAATACTGTTGATTTACAATTTCATATATACAGCCTTTTTTTTTTCTCTGAGAGAAATGTACATACTCTTTTATCAGATTTTACACTATATGAGAAATAAAATCTTTCTGCACATTGTAAGCTCAGAGTGACAGTGACTGTGTTGTACTGCACTGTAACCTGAAAGGGGCCACCGAGGACAGAGGTTTCAGTTCAAGAAAAGATGACATCTCTGACAGGATTTTGCAACCTGGTTGTTGTCATAAAGTGACTGGAACTTATACAAAATAGATATATTTATATATATTTCTGTCAGATCAATATTTTTTATAGAATCCTAGAATGGTTTGGGTTGGAAGAGGACCTAGAAGATGATCTTGTGCCAGCCCCCATTGCCATTGGAAAGGACAACTTCCACTAGACCAGAGCCCCAGGGATGGAGCATCCACAACATCTCTGGGAAACCTGTTCTAGTGCCTCAAAATCTTCACTGTAAAGAACTTTTCCCTAATATCCAATCTAAACCTACTCTCTTTCAATTTGAACCTATTCCCCCTTTTCCCATCACTACATGCTATGGTTAAAAGTAATTCTCTACCTTGCTGTAAGCTCCCTTCAGGTGCTGGAGGGCCACAATTAGGTTAAAGCAAAGCCTTGTCCTTTCCAGACTGAGAAATTCCAATTCTCTCACGCTTTCCTTGCAGGAGAAGGATCTCCAGCCCTCTGATCACCTTGGTGTCCCTCCTCTGGACTCACTCCAGCATCTCCATGTCCCTCCTGTGCTGGGGATCCCAGAGCTAAAGAACTGTAGGTTGAGTCTACAATTCAATTTTATTTTTAATTTCTTTTTTTTTTTTTTTGCCATGCCTACATAGTACACATTTTTCTGTTTTACACAATATGTAACACAATAATAGCTGCTTTTCATGCCTGTTAAGGAGAACAACCTATCACAAGCTTTGTTGACATGTTTAAATCACACTAACAGAACATAAACCAAAGATTTATTCTATTAAAATTAGTTATTTTGATATATTTCAATATATGTGCTGATATTACATATATATATATATACATATACACATATACACTATAGTATAATATTAGTTATTATTTATTAGATGAATATGCAAACCTATCACCTTTAATGACATTTTATACCACACATAACCTGCATAAACTAGAACCTGGGAATGTATGGTATACATACACAAGAACACTCAATGAAGAAGAAAGAGACAGAAAAATAAAAAAAAACTAACTGGTCATCCTACTCTATTTAATATCCTTTAATGAATATAAATATAAATAAAATCTATGAATATGAATATAAATCTATGTTTTTTTGGTTGTTCTTTTTTTAAAGAGTGGGCCAAAATCTATTCTCACATCAGTGCAAACTAATTTCAGAGAACTAGAATTGTGTGAGAGTAAATGAAAGCCTAATTTCACAATGGATCAGATCTTAGACAGATGGAAAATTTGCTTGAGCTTTAATTCCACCTAAACAATTTTAATCAATATATGATAATCATCTGAAAGTTTTACTTTGCTTCTCTTTTGAGCAGTTAGCATGATACTCTTGTTGAGAGAAGATTTCATTAAAAGTTATTAAATTCAGAAAAAAGGAAAGATTTTTACCTTTCAGGAAACATTAAGCCTGGTAGTGATGCCTAGAAAAGGTAAGAAGTTGTCCACTCAGCATTAAATCCCCTCTGGTCTGTGTGTATCCATTGCATGTGTCCATGGACACTGGACATATGGACATTGCTTGGATTCCATGGTCACCCCCTCTTTCTTGATCAGATGACCCTCTGAGGTCCCTCCAACCTGACCCATTCTGTGATTCTGTGAATCAAATCAGCTCAGGGGATGGAGCTTTTTCACCCCATGAGAAGACACCCTCCTCTGAGTTTTATCTCCCTTATTAAATACGTAATCCAGTGCCTTCTTCCCTTTCTGTGATTAAAATCCTGTTACAGAATTATTAATTTCCTCAAGGACTTTCCACTATATTAGTAGCTATTACTAGTTCATAAATACACATTTACTTTGCAACAGCAGACCATTGCACTATTTTATAGAAACAGTGAAGCACAAAAATACCACATTACTTTCAAAAATGGAACTGATCCAAAATTCATAAGGCCCGAGTTTGGGAAAAAATGAAAATTTAATGTTAAAGTGTAAAATACAGTTTTTATATTTTATTGGCTCAGAAAAAAAGGAATTTACTTTCCATCACAAAGTCTTATCACATCTGCAATTCAGGACTATGTGTCCATCTAACCTCACATGAAATAAGCCAGACTGCTTTGGCATGGCAAAATCAAGTTGCCTCAAGATAGGACCGTACAATAAAGTGATAATTCAGGTTGGAAGAACCTGTCTGATATATCCTTCAGTTTAGAGCACAACAAAAAATGTTATGACTTGTTCATTGTAAAATGGGTATAAAAACTGATCTTGGGCAAACATCATATTATGCTAATGTCCCTATGTGAAAATCTTGTGTATTCACTACGTGGGACCTGCAACATTGTAAAAAGTTCTTGGAAATAATACTTTGGAAATCAGCTTACATTCAATCCCAGATAAAAACCATTGTCTCCCATAATATAGATAAAGTGTAGAGGAAAATACAGTAACATAAATTCTATTAAGACTATAATAAATTTTTATAATCTTATTTTAACAACTTTTCTGTGTGTTTCCTTTCTGTTTCTTAAAAAGCTAAATTTCCATTATATTAATTTCTGTATGGTTTATCAGCCACTTGGGACCTCAAAAAACTCTTCACAGAATTCTGCTTCCTTTTGGACAGTATTAACTGCAAAAATACTGCATCTCTGTCTTTCAGCCTTTTTCTAGAATTACATGCAAAAATATATGTCTAGTACTGAGATAAAATGTTTTAGTTGCTATTGCCTACAATCTCAGCCCATCTAATCAGGGAGACTGAGACTAAAAATCTCTTTTTAGGCTCCCAGATTTGAGCTTGCTAGCATTGACATTAAAGAAAAAACAGCTGCTTTGTTGAGAGCAGTAGCATCCTGTATTCATTTTAGGACACTCAAAAAACAGGACAGCTATGAGGAAGGAGGATTATTTTTCAAAGTGGCCAGTGGCCTTGGCCTAAAGCCTAAAAGGTAAGGATGGCATTGTAATTTGCACGTTTTATTTGGAAGCTCTAAATTGGGCTACTTTTTAATTAAGCAGTAAATTCTTTTACCTGACAAGTATGAAATTGGTTCTGTACTGCAGCAACAGTGTCCGGTCTGTGGCAAAAAAAATGCATAAAAAGCAGATTTTTCTGGTGGGGGCAGACTTAGCCTTCCCTATGTATGCAGGAGAGGAGAATGCAGAAAGTGTAAAGGAGATGAACTTTTGGTCATTTTCCCTTAAGAAGGAACAAAGGCAAGGTCAAAATATCAACTTGAGGAACTGACAGTTCCAATAAGAGAGTAAAAAATGAAATATTACCCAATTTCATATGATATCCCTCAAATTAAGTTGCTGTCACACTTCTGCATCAAGAGACTGGGGTTGGAGGCACCTCAGTGCTGTGCCCAGGAGATCTCAGGAATTTCACACACTGTCCTTGATGGGTGACAGCTCAAATCACCTTCCTCACCTGCTGGGGATCATCCTTCCAGCACAAGGTGCAGACACCGACCTAAGACACTGCCTAAAATAAGAGGTGGGCAGAAGCAGAAAGAGGAGGGAATAGATTCATTAGAGCTAATTAGCAGCAAGGTTCTCGGAGTTCACGGCAATGACAAATATTTTGATTTTTATGAAATATATGCATAAATGTATGTCATTCTTTTGGCAGGAGTGATCTAAAACACTCCTATTTCTTGAAAAGCACATATAGTTGAGGATATTAGTGCTAATAAGCCTACATCAGCTTACTACTGCTATCATGTAACAGAGATTGAAAAGAGAGTATTTACAGTCACCCACCTACCTATTTTTTGATCTTTCCGTCTGCTTTTAGCTCTTCTGACATTCCACAGCTCAAAAAGGAGAAAACGCGTTCAAGAAAGGACAAGATTCTCTCCTGGTGTTTTCAGCTACCAAATAATTTTTTTCTCTGTCAGCCACTGAAGCAATGAAGCTTCCACCATTAATCCCCATGTTCTCAGGTGATAGCTGCCCAGGCCCTGTAACACAGGGACTTTTCTGGCTGAGCTCTTTCTGATCATCACCACTGCATGCCCTTGATTCATGGCATCAATATCGTGGTGCTGACAGGAAATAAAAATGGGCAGGAATGTTGACAGTTGAAAATACCTTGTAGGGCTGAAAACCAATTTTATGAAACAAACTTCAAAGAAACTTCCAAATTCAGAGGTATCAGTTTCATTTATAGTAGTTTCTGTGGGTTTGTGGAAGCTAATCTCTTCGCCTAACAAGATTTGTATGAGACTTTTCTGCTCCGTGTGTTCAAACATACCCCCAAGTCAAGAAATATCTGTATTCTTTGATTGCTTTTAATCTCAGTTCTCCAAGAGCTGTTGAAAAGATGCTTTGCTTCAGCCTATAGCATTTATAAGAGTCAGCGGTTAAACCAAATTTTTGTCACACTGATCAGTTAAACTGTCTGTGAATTAAAGAACTTACAAGGAAAAAAGCAGGAACAGTGTGAGAAAAAAAAATCCATGCTGTTTTGATAGGGAGAACAAAATGATCCCATGGCATCAACATCCCAGTAAGATAGCACTAAGAATTCTTTATCTACAGTAGTCCATCCAGTGATATTGAAGCTCACAAAACAGTTTGAAAATGGCCAGTTCTTTGAACAGTAAGCAAGTTTGAGCAGTAAGAAATTTAGCAATGGAATGGATGAAAAAAACCACAACAATAGCATGGAAAGTGTATACTCTGAATTTAAATTTCTGGGTCTCAGAGAGAATAGAAATAGACAAAACATAGGGAATGGTGTTCCTCACCCATAAAAAAATTGATGTTGAGACAATACTCTGCACAGTGATGCCTGTGCAGTGGTACCACAGGGATGAGCTCCCCAGGTGTTTTTTGGCATATTCCTTGAACCCAAAACTTTATAACAGCACCAAATTTCTCCTCAATCTCATGAACAGTAACAAAACTAGAGGAAATGACATGAAGATGAGTCAGAGGAGCTTTAGTTTGGATATCAAGAACAAGTTTTTCACCCACAGGGTGCTTGGGCCCTGCAACAGGCTCCCCAGGGCAGTGCTCACAGCACCAAGCCTGGCAGAGTTGAAGAAGCATTTTGACAACAGTCTCAGGCACACACGGTGACCCTTGGGTTGTTCTGAGCAAGGCCAGGAGCTGGACTGGATGGTCCTGATGGGACCCATCCAACTCAGCACATTCTATGAGTCTATGATAATTTAAAACTTCCTGAATCTTTATGGCTCTCCAGGTGTTTTCATATAAAATATAAAGAACAAAGCAAGACTAATTTATACCAACACTCAGTGGTCAGACAAATCCTCTGAACAATTATACCCACCCCAGAAAATCCCAGAAAAACCACTGAAGGGGTCAGTCCTACAGTGCCAGAAAACAACACCTCTGAACTCTCTTAATAGGGACAAGATGTCTTGTCTGAAGACTGGACACCACATAAACACAGAGAAGGATGTTAAATATGGGCTGAAAATCTATGCCAAGCTACAAGAAGGTGACAAGACAGCCTCATTCTATGGAATATTACTTCCCATTTCTCTTTGTTAAAGAAAATAGGGGTTAATGTAACTAGAATAATTGATGGCTTATCTGGCTGCTGCATTAAGCCAATTCTAAGTACTTTTAAAACTAAAGATTTTCTGGAACATTTTAGTTTCATACCAGGAAGAAAAGCAAATGAGAGAAAGACTAGACTCACAAAACAAGAGAAAAGTAGAGGATAAACCCAGTGGTTAGAGAAGACATAGGAGGGGAGTATTAATCAGTTTTTCATTTTATTTAATATATTCAGAGATCCCCAACAAGACAGAAAATCCTTAAGCAGTCAAGCAGAGTATCTTAATCCTTATCTTGCTATAAACATCAATAGATCAATCCATTCTTTAAAATGATCTAGCATTAAATAGCAAGGTAGCTACACACACTGTAGAATTATCACAGCCTAAGGACATCAAACAAATGGACAAAATGGTCACATTTAATTGTTTTAATCAACCAATCTTCATTATACACACTTCTTTTGATTTGTTTCACCATTTATGCATTTTAGCAAACAAAGGAACTGATGATCATTGGCTGCACAATTCTCTTATTCTATGTGTTAAATTAAATTAAGGGAGTGGTTTTAGTGGTCAGAGATGAGCAGTGGCTTCTTTTAAAAAGTTTGCCATGGTGGGAAGTTTTTCTGGATGCATTACCGAGGATGTGATAGCCAGAACCTTACCAGGCCTGGAGTCAGCTCCAGCCTGTCACTTTGTGCCCATCCCATGGCAAAGTCCTTCATTGATAACTGTGTTTGAGACAAGCAAGCGTGATCTTTAAGTCCTTACAGCCTCTCAAAGTGTTTTTAATGTAGATTTAAGGCTGAGAGGGAAAGTAACAGCCAAAAACAATGAAAACCCTTTCAGAATTTTTGGCCCATCTGTGTTTTGGCAGAGGCACACACAGTACAGGACCCTGCAGAAAAGAAGCCACTGGTCACACTCCTCTCAGTGCTGTGAGCTGTTTGTAAGATCCCTGTCACTTATCATCTTCTTGCTCACAGCTAATACACACTCCCAAAATACAAAGAGAGCTTAAAAAAAATCAAGTCTAGCTCAAATTAGGAAAGCACTTTTTACCCTGTTATTTTGATTGCAGCTGTGATAGGAATAGGAGTTTAATGACATAAAGGCTTAGCAGAAGGGAGGTTGGCAGATCTAGGACAAATGAAAATGATATTTGTGAATTGCATTCACCAGTCCTTATGAAACAGTAAAATACTGCTGTCTCAGAGGTTTCAATAGTGTCAGAAGCCATCTTATTTTTTAAATTAAATATTTTGGTAAAGTCTAAGGAATTCTCCCTCAAGAGTCATACTCACATTATGGCTCTGCGTCCATTTTTCACAGAGGGCTATATTTTGAGCCTGACTCAGTCATTTGTGACATAAAAAGGAAAGAATTTTAGCTAAAGCTGTGAGGGTTTTTTCACAATATCTGTTTGCTAAGCTGAACAAAAGAAAAGTCAAGTTGAAATCAATGATGCTTCCTGCTCTCCTGAAAGATAACATGCAGGCAATAAACTAGTGTGTAAAATGGTACTGTCAACAGAATGTGGGGCTCTAATGGCTTTCAGTCTTTGTTATAGATATATCACACCCCTTTGGAGCTAACAAAGCAGAACCAAGACCCTAAAATACAGCATTAAAACCTGCCCAGTCCTGAGCAGACACCATCCCTGGAGAGGAACACAGCGGGAAGTAAATTTGAAATTGACCTTAAGCCAACTTTACTCAAGGCTGCGTCAAATCCACAGCCCAATTTTGTATTGGAGATTGCTGGTGGGGACTGGAAAGTAACAAGGTTTTTAATTGGAATTCAAAAGACAAAGAGAGAGCATGGAACACTGTCCTGTTACTATATGATATGGGCACATGCAAACCACATAATTTGATATCTATTTAACATCAGTCTGCATCTGCAGACATGCTGCTGAGAAGCAGTACAGCACCACAGAAGGGGGTGTAGCAATGAGCATTTGCATAAACTAAAGATTTATCACCTAGAAGGTAAAAAGGCAGAGGCCATGGCATGTACGGACTTGATAGTCTCTCATCTATAAGAAAAGAAGATTATAAGATTTTTTTTTTTTGTCTTTTTGCACCAGAGTCAAAAAGCAAGTTTGATGGAAAAGTTTCTTGAAATAAAGACCACACCACTAGTACTTCCCATGGACAAATTCATTTAGGGAGTCCTTCAACTGACAACAACAACAGAGATGCATTTACTTAGACTACAAAGTTTTCAACAAGTAGTTAACTTTTTTGTAGCTTTTTAATCTGTAGGTGATAGGTGTAACAGAGATTACATTTCTGCTTTAATTTTCCTCAACAATTTACTCAGCACCTGGCATCGAGAGGCAACAGGCCCAACCTGAAACTCAGAGGGGCCTGTCTGACCTTATTGGAGCATTGTTTTCTCTGACAGACTGACTGACCATTGTCCCAGACTGCCCTGGGAGGTTGTGGATTCTTCCCCCTTGGAGATATTCAAAAGCCACCTGGAGCTGGTACTGAGTAACCGGCTTACAGGGACCCTGATTGGGTAGGGGGGCTGGACCATCTCCAGAGTGGTGCAGGGCATATTCTGATTTTTCATCTGATCTGCCAAGGCAGGGTCTCCTTTATAAATGAAATATATCACTCAAAGACGGTACTGAGCCATGAGCAACCTGCATGTATAGGTATGTTTGAGTTGAAAATGAGCAGTCTGCTGGAAATTTCAAATAAAAAGGTGCTTAGAGTATATAAGATTTTATGGAATGAAAGACAAAATATGTGTAAAATAAAGAGGTTTCTTACAAACACAGTTATTCCAATGCAAAATCTTGAGATGAAACTGTCACTTTGTATATCTTACAAGAAATAAGAAAAGCTCAATAAAAGCCTGATGGAACTGTTTAGCAAGTAAATTAGAGTGTCTACCACTCTATCTTCACAACCACATTTCAAACCATTATGTAAATATCCAAAAATGCCACGATGAAATCCCCATTATTTATTGTCAAATGTACAGTGAACAATGAAAGAAAATTTTCTTCCTTTTCAAACTGAAATAATCTCTTAGCATGTGCCTCTCCCACTGAGATTACTTATGGAAGTTTTTAAAGACAGTCAGGTCAATTCCAAAGTATTTGTCACACCTAATTATGGCTTCTCTCTGAAATTGCAACAAAGAAAAGCTGATTATTATTTCAACATCAATCATCCTGACAATTACAAATATTTGCTCCATAGGGGAAGTGGATGCATCATGTCATATTTATACATAGCTTCATGCTATTGGAAATATAAATTGTTAGCATTCTCTCTAGGTTTCTTGTTTACTCCTCCTGTATAAAAATTTTACTAATTAAAAAAGAGAAGAATCCCAAATGTAATGCACATTCAACACAAGTTAAGTCTGGGAATGTGGCTGCTAATTTGTCAACTGTGAAATCACTGCAGTAATATTTCAATGACTTCAGTAAAAATTGCATTCTTGGAAAATTCAGAAACACTGCAGTGTCTTACTGCATGCACTAAGGTATGACAACAGAAAAATTAAGTCACACAAAAAACCTTAGCTCTACTTGGGATAAGGAACATTAAAATTTCCAGTTGAGAGAAAATTGTCCTTATCATTTGTCCTGGTTTCAGGCTAGGACAGAGTTAATTCCTTCCCAGTAGTGGTTACAGGGCTGTTGTTTGGATTCAGAATGAGAATGGTGTTGATAATACCCTGATGTTTTGGGTTTTGCTAAGGTGTGTTTGTCCTAAGGACTTTTCTTCTTGCCTCATGCTCTGCCACTGAGGATCCAAAAACACCTGGGAGGGAGCACAGCCAGGACAGGTGACCCAAAGTGACCAAAAGGCCATCCCACACCATAAAATGTCATGTCCAGTATATAAACTGAGGGGAGTTACCTGGAAGGGGGACAATTTGGGGCTGGGAAGGCAAGTCTGGTATTGGTCAGCAATTTCCTTGTGCATGAAATCACTTGGTTTTGCTTCTTACTGTCACCATTATTATTCCAATATATAATTATTGTTGCATTTTATTTTCAATTATTAGGCTGTTCTTGTCTCGTCTTACAAGTTTTACTTTGATTCTCCTCCCCATCCCTTCTCCCTTCTCTGGGGGGAAGGGGCTGGGGAAGATGGAAGATTTGGGAGGATTGAGTGAGTTGTTTAATTTCCAGCAAAGTTTAAACCACAACACCATTATTATCTGATTTTTTTTAATGTATATTGTAAATAAAAAGTGCTACATTCATATTGCATAAGGTCAAAGTAAATTTGTTAGCTGCAGCTCAAAAATGCATTTCCATCTCTTTACAACTTATTTTCCTTTTTTTTTTTTTGGTGTGTTTAGTTGGGACTAATGAAAGGGACCCAAAAATTATTGACCTTATCATAATGGCACTGCACTAGAAACAAGTGTCAGTTGAACTTCGTGTTTGCCTGTATTAAAATACTTGCATTTCATGAGTTATCCTTTTAATCTAATCTGTGAAAATTTCATTTTCCCACTTCTGAAATTTCTGATAGCTGAACTTTGATTTGCCCAAATTCACATTACTTATGAAGCAAAACCCAGTGTACAAACCTCAGCATGACTGCAATATTAGATTGCCCTTCTCAGCCTCTTTTGCAACCCTGCACACATAGCTTAACCAAATCTAGTACAGAGCTGAATTTTAAGTATATTTTCTCCTTTGAGAAGGGGATAAAAGTAAAACTTTTTAACTTTTCACTTTTCTATAACAGCTGTTGAGGACTGAACTCCAGCTCTTCCAGAACTGCTGTAGTCTGGTTTTAACATGGATTTTCTACACTGGTATAGAAAAATCAAACCAGGTTATTTGGCACTAATTCTGACCTTCCAGAATATCTGAATAGTCTTTAGAACTTTGAAATACAGTCCATTACAGTTAGAATTTTGCTGTGATTATAAACTAAGGGACTAAAAAACAAGTTAATATTCTCCATCCAGCTAAAACTGTCATATAATAATTTAATATAACCAGGTAACAATTTTTTTATGCACCAAGCAAACAAAAAGGAAGTAACATAGCATTTATGCATTTAACTGAGACTACAGACTTTTATTATCTCTAATAGATGCTATACATTACTTCAAATATGTAACATTTAATCTCTTCATATGCTATGCCAAAAGCAATATTCATGATAGAATTTTTGTTCCTTCAAAAGATTCCATTGAGGCAATTTTAATGAGAAATTCTTGTTATTGCTATCACGTGGAAATATTCGCAAAATACATGCAATGCACAAAAATTGAGGCAATTTTAATGAGAAATTCTTCTTGTTGTTGCTATCACGTGGAAATATTCCCAAAATACATGCAATGCACAAACTCTAAAAATACACTGGTTATTTTAAATTCTATTTGGTAGATAAATATTTTAAAAGTCTAAAAACATTTGTCTTAAACTGCTTGCCCAACCCTCTTC